>NC_081409.1:822093409-822393409 GCF_030272615.1 Cryptomeria japonica
AGGGAGGGAGGGAGGAGAGGGAGAGAAGAGGGAGAGAGAGAGAGAGAGAGAGAGAGAGAGAGAGAGAGAGAGAGAGAGAGAGAGAGAGAGTGAGAGAGAGAGAAGAGGGGGGGTGGGAGAGGGAGAGAGAGGGAGGGGAGAGGGTAGAGGGAGAGAGGGGAGAGAGAGGGAGAGGAGAGGGGAGAGGGAGAGAGAGGGAGAGAGGGAGAGAACATGGGGGGAAGGGAGAGGTAGAGGGAGGGAGAGAATAAATGATAAAAATCAAAGAGGAAGTTGTAGATAAGAAATAAATTCACTTACTTCTATAGAAGTGCAGACACAGTTGTAGTGGGGTATGGAGGGAGAGAAGAAGAGAAAGAGGGGGGGTATGGAGGAAGGGAGAAGGGGAGAGAGAGTGTGTGTTGTGAGAGAGAGAGAGAGAGAGAGAGAGAGGAGAGAGAGAGAGAGGAGAGATACCTTGTATGCGTTTGAGAGGGAGAGACGATACACTTACATGTGTATATATATGTTTAATATGTTTATATATATAAACATATTATATATACAATGTCATATTATAGACATATTAAATATTACATATATTATATGAATATACACATATTATATAGAATATAATATTATACAATAGCACGTATGCGTTGTTTATAGTAAAGATAGCATGTACGCGTTGTTTAATGGGAAACATGCGCGTATGTGCTTTTTAAACCATAAGTACCTCGTAACGTACTTTTGACTTTTTTAGGCTTGGAAATAGGCCTGGATGACAAAGCTATCGATTGGAAGTTTGATTTCCCTCCATTTCTCTCATTTTTGAAGTGTTTTATTTTATCAACTTGGTTTATCGACTTTGTCATCATCAGGTTTACACTTCATAAAGTGGGTATTTCTAAAATTGCCACCATATTTTCACCCATCTTCTAAGCTTTCTAACCATATAATTTTTTTTCAATTTGAACAACAATATCATATTATTATTGAATTTATTTTACTAGTGTCTCCATAGTTCTCACAAACATAGGTGCACCATTTTTCAAATAACTTTTGATATACGTATCCAAATTTAAAAAACTTTAAATATTATTGTAGTGCACTTGATTCTTTACAATTTAAAAAAAAAAAATTATATTTTTGATTTGTTTAGTGCAACTTATGCTTCGCACACAAACATGTACCAAATTTTCAGGATGTGCTCGATTGGAAAAATCATAAAAAAAAAATACTCAACAAAATATTACAAAAAAATACACATCTTCTAGTGCTCACTCTTAACTATCTTTCTACCAAAGGATTTGTCAAAATACTAAATCTAACTATGACTTTTTTGATGCGTACATTAGACACTATGTTATGTTTTTTAGAAAAAACAGGGTCAATTTTTCGTGCGCGAAGGATTTGACCCCCTTAATCTTATCCAATTTTGAAAAAGTTTAGTAGTTTGGAAGCTAGATTCAGGGTAATACAATATTTGTTCTTTGATTATCTTCATATCTTGAGTGGATGACTTTCAAATTTTGCCTCTAAGTTCAGGTTCACCTGATTTCAGAAAAAAACTGTCCACTTATACCCCCCTTTTTGATCACCATATTTGTGCACTTACCCAAAGGTGGAAATTTATGAGGACTCATTGCAACAAAAATGAAAGAGCACAAGGAAAGAGAGGCACAATCACACAAGAAACCCCCCCAAATTCACTCAATCAAAGAACCCCCCCAAAAGTGATGATTTGGCATTTTATACTTAGTGCGTGTACAATGGGCCACTTGCAAAAAATGGCAAAGTGGACTTTTGATTTCAATTTGACAATTGCCTCAATAAGGCCAAAAGAGACTCAAACTAATAGTGCAAGAGATCTAAACTAAGATCCAAGCAATTTACAAGTACCAAATAGGCCAAATAAGACCAATATCTGAAAGTACAATTTCCACTTAAAATCTCTGAAATATGATCATAGATTATGAAAGTAGACAAAAAAACATGCACTTTCAAAAAAAATGGCACCTGAAAAGGAGGTTGTATGAGCTCAAACGAGGCCTTTGAAGTTGTAGAATTGAGGATTGGATAGGTACAACTGAGAGAATCCAAAATTTTTGAAACCCCTGTACACCAAAACCAGAAAATAACCACACCACTGCGAAGAGCACAAAAATAAGCCCAAATCAAAAGAAAATTGCATCCAAAAAGGAGAAAAGTTGAGCAAGTTATGGGCCTCCAAAGTTGACCCAAAAATCCAAACTGCTCAACGGAGAGGGGTCTAAAAATTTCCAAAGAAAATGCTGACTAGGCGTTGATTGGGTGCTAACTGGGCACTGCTGATTGGGCAGAAGGTATGGATTCCAAAAATAATTTTCAAAAAGTTTTTTTTTTTTCAAAAAAATCTTTTCAAACTGGAAAATAATTTTCAGAATATATATATATATATATATATATATATATATATATTTTCTTTAAAAAAAATCCAAAAGTTCCATACCGTACCACCCGAATTGGGCATAAAATTTCCTCCACAACCAAAAATCAATTTTCACCAAAATAGGTCAAATTTATACTCGATTTTTATGGAAACGGCCTCTTGGATGCAATGGTGAGGTCAAAAACACTCTAAGACACCTCCAAAAAATGCAGTCCCTCAGATCCAAAAATAGAAGCCTTCCACGATGTCTCCAAAAACCAATCAATGAAGCCTCAATGGCTCTGATACCATGTAGGATTTTGCCAAGATCAAGGGCACAATAAAAAGCATAAAAAGAGAGACAATAGAATGACAAGAACAAAATTGTATTCTCATCAATATGCAAATGATCAACTGGATTTATACCAATACAATGAATATAGGCCTGCTTATATAGGCAAGGCCATATGGATGTATGAGCACACAATTATGACATGTGGCTCAATGAGAAACAAGGGTAGGTAAGAAATACTAGGGGTAGGTAGGAGAAATAATATAATATTCCACAAGAGGTGGATGACCCACTGAATGTGGTGTAACAACAAAACAAGACCACAAAAGGTGGAATTTTTTCTGCAAGCTCTATCCCTATGTGCACACTTCACTAAGTGTCTCAAATCCAAACTACGAAGAGATGCATTATCCTAGGTTAACTTAAGTAAAGTGTAATAATATCCATGATGAATATTTATTTACACCAACACACTAAAAGAGACATTCCCCTTTAGCTTCTAGTTGGAGGACACCCATTTCTTTACCAGTTCCAGAGCTGGTCAAAAAGCCACAAACTTCCCCACCAAGGATAGGCTTAGTTCTGCAATAGCATTATTGACTAAATCATTTTGTACTTCAACTTTATTTTCACTAACAACACATATAGTTAGAGGGGAAGGTTCTTCAGGGTGAATCACCATTTTGCCGGGAATTTCATCTTTTAGTTTATCAGCATATGACCCCGATTCAAGTTCAGCAAAGATATCATGATGGTATTGAGGAACAAAGATACAATAAGAAGAATTTGCCACCAAAGGGTCTTCCACAAGAGGGAAACCAACATGTGGTTCCAAAGTATGTGAGTTGAGTTGGGCTCCAATCCCAAACTTAAACATTGTAAACCCCATCCCTTAAGGAGGGATAGACCAGGATCAGGGCATAGGAGACAAAAGGGAAATCAAGGTCTTGCCATTGTCGTTGCAGAGGATCTCTTAGGCTAAATGATGTTTCGATACATTGCTACTAACTTAATAGAATAAGAATAATTTGTAGGACAATCTTAATAATTGGGATGCAAAAATTTCCTATGTTTTGATAATCTAGATTTTTACTTGTTTGGAAGCAAGAAGATAAAATCCTCAAAATGCAAAAATATTTTTTCTTTATGAATTGGCACTCATGTTAAGTGATAAATTCACAAATTGAATCATGTCTCCTTATTTTGTTACTACAGGGTAAATGCACAAAGTTGGGTCCCAATCCCAAGGAAGTCTGCGTAAGAAATGATAATCACATATGAAAAAATGCACCCCCTAAAAGAAATAATGATAAGAAAGAAAAGGGAAAGGAGTGAAAATCCTTTCCCCCCAAGTGAGGGGAACAAGGAGAAACATTACATATTTTCTGATGGTGATTATTTTCAAGTGACATGCCACCCTAGTAGAACAAATCCTTTCAAAGAAGGGATACATACTTCTTAAGAGATCATTCCCTACTAAGGGGCATATCATACTTGCAAATAATCAAAACCATAGAAGAGGTAATATTTTTGAGAGAAGGAAGGAAAGAGAAGAAGTGTAGTACTCATTACAGATGCCCCTCTCCTAGAAAAGAGGGAAACCAAAGAACAATTATATCCTCACATAAGAATAAACCTATGCAAGAAAAAAGATATAATAATGAATAATGCACCTAGATAAAGATAAATTTATAGACGAAAGAAGAAAAATAGACTTCATGTTGCTTCCCCAAAGTATGTTAAAGTAAAACACTACCGCCACTAATGATAAAGAGCCCCCATTAAATGGGCTAGTTATGTCATAGGGTGAAGAGAAACATGAAGGGAAAAGAAGTCCTAAGGCACAATGCTTTTACCAAGAAATACAGCTAGATCCTCTGTGAGACAAATGTGTGCAAGATCATATTGTAGTTGAACAAATTTCTTAAACGCATAACTTTTTCCAAGAGAATGTGAATATGAATCAAGAAAAATGAAATATTCAATACCTTTCACTTGCTTAAGATTTTTGTTTTTATTTTGAGGAGGAAAGGAAATGTTCTTGTCATATTTCAATTTCCAATAGATTCTTGTAGCTAATCTATTAGGATGGTAAATATCATCTTCCGATGAAGAAGAGGATTTGTTAGAAGAAGAAGTTTCATTATCCACAACTCTAATTTTGCCACTATCTATGCCATCTTGAATAGATTTTTGAAAATCAAGGCAATCATCAGCATTATGGTCATGGGTTTGATGAAATGAACAAAAAGGATGCTTTGAAGAAGAAGCATTCTTGTGGCCTCTCTTTATTTGTTATTTTTGAAGCCTAAGGAAGTCATCCATAGAAAGAGGGGTACCACTTCCTAGGCCTCTTGTAGTAGTTTGTGTAGGAGGATTTATAGAGAGACGAATTCCATGCTCAAATTTCCCAATTCCTTGTCCTTTAAAACCTTGTTTTGTAATTATATGAAAGCCACAACTATAAGAATGTTGCAATTGAGTAGATGGAGGAACAAGACCATGAATTTATTTGAAATTTGATGTGTAAGGAGGTAGAAAAGGATTTGTAGATGAAGGAGGAGTATCATGTGAAATGACAATCTCTTTTCCTTTATCAAGCTTATCCTTTTTGGAAGATTGGGGAAGAACATATTCATCATCTAAAAGCTCATTTTTATGATTTATATGTGAGGGGAAAGGTCATGAATAAAATGCATGACATCATCTTCCCTACATAAACTTTGATGTTGAAGGTAGGTCCTAGGAGAATAAGGAGGATCTAAAGATGTAAGAATGTTGATGTTTTCATATTGCCCCCCTTGCTCAAGGGTATGTGTAGAAGAAGAAGATTGATCTATGTTACTTTCCAATGCTTTCTCTCTTGTAGAAAGATCATTGGGTAAAGAATTAGATCTCATTTCATCCACACAAGATACCCTAGGAGTGGTACAAAGATTAGGATCTCTAGATTTAGGATCTACAAAAGATTTAAGGTGATTAACATAGGAAATGCATTTTGTTAACAACATCACTATAATGAGACATAAATAATGCATGAAAGCTTTGAGATCTAATTGAAAAGAAAATAATTTAGAAATCCTAACAACACAATATGACCAAGTGCTATGAAGAAAGAGAAGCAAAAGGAAATGAAAGAAACTCTTATCCAACACAAGATAGATATATGCAAAAACTCTTATTAGTGACTTCACAAACTAAAGTGGTGAATTAAAATTCCTAATCTAGATGCATCATTAACTACCTCATTTGACTGATTTAATAACATGCAAGCACTAGATGTTTTAAGGAGTGTAAGAATACTAAATCTTAATAATTATTCTATTACAACAATGTTTCAATTGTTTGTAGAATTGTGATACAAATACTTAAAGATAAAAATAAATATTCATTCATTAGGGGAAGAGAACTAATAGTGAATCATGTTCCAATAACCAATCACTCCTTGTGCACCCAACCCCCCAATTATTAATTTAAAAGGATCTCATTAATAAGTTTCACATGAACCAATAGCCGATGACTTTTTAGTTATTTTGATTCATAATTGGCCAAATTTGTGCACCACTTTAGGGACATTTTCCCATGAGTACTCGCAAAATTTTGAGCGGACAATTATTGGAACAACTTTAAGTAGGCATTGGGTGACACTTTCAAATGTGTACTTTTTAACCCTTGTGTGCATAAATAATCCCACAACATCCGTTGTTACTACCAAAAAGACAAAACCTTAGCTATAAGTAGTTAAGTTGTATATGGAGACAATAAAATAATAATTAAAATTCCACGTACCATTTAAGATCCATGGGTGCACAAATTTAACTATAACCACTACTAGTATGCTTCCCTTATAGAAATAAAACTAATCTTACAAGAGAAAAAAATTGTTATACTTTACAAAACACATAAAAAAAAGCTAAAACGAAGAAATGAATCAAATATAATATTAAACTTTATTTTGTACATAATAACTACTCTCCTAAACATTCCAAACCTAGATCTTCATCTTCATTCCAAACCTAGATCTTCTGATTCCAGCACTTTTACTCTTCAGCCATAAATTTTAACCACTTTATATACTATGATTATGACATGGTTGAACTAAACTTAGGGTTTTGAGCTCGCTTACCAACAATACCCTTAATTAATATTCAAATAAAATTTATGTCTTCTTTGATTTTTTCTTTCATTTTTATAAAAGTCAAAATAAAACTGATTTGAAATAATGACCTCAAATGCGGTATCAAAATTTCGTTCATTCTTAGTTGAGATTAATTTTAATTAGAAGCAATGAAAAAAGCGAGCCCGTCCACTAAAAACATGCTGATGTTTCTGATAAGGAACTGCTTGGTTGTAAGTGGCCCAGCCTCCGCTCCATTTCAAATCACTACCTTCTTTATTTCACACTTAATGTTTTCTGCGCGTGCCATATGAGAGAAGAAAACGAAGAGCTTCCAAGAAAAGTGTATTTTTCCATGCTAGAATTATTTGGACAATCACATTTGAATTCAATAGTTACATGCAAATCTAAAATAATTGACTTTGGACCATTATTTAAATAAATAGACCAGATATAACCTTGAGTTAGGTGAAAAGTTTATAAAGTGGGTCCATGGTAGATTTGAAATTTACATGGTAAGCATCTACAAGAGAATAGATAATAGATATGAACACAATAAAATTGGATGAATCTTAATATAAAATGTAGTTGCGTCATTTAAAAAATCTAGTTATTTGTATAAAAAAAATAGAGAAAAAAAAGTTACTATTGTATTAAATTGATTTTGAGCATAGTAATAAATATTCTAGGAATTCCATAGCTAGATCTTCTAAATAAAATAATTCTCCTCTTCTAACACATATTTTCCTCAATGTGTATACAACTTTATTACATGATTATGAAAAAGTTGAATGAAACTTATGATTTTGAACTATTTTTCCTCGTCCAACACATATATTTCATCAATTTGTATACATCTTTATCATATGATTATGAAAAGGTTTAATGAAACTTGGGATTTTGACCTCCATTCCTGACAATGCTTCAATTAATTCCTAAAAATTCTCAAATTGGGATTTATTTCTACTTTAATTTTTTATTATTATTATTATAAAAGTCAAAGTAATACTAGTTTAAAATAATTACATCTAATGTAGTATCAAAAATTCAAAAACTTTTTATTCAAATTAACTTTTATTAAAATTAAAGAGGATCACTATGTTTATATTAAAGAGGGTCACTATGTTTAAATTAAAATTATTGATGATTAGATTATAAGTATTATCTTGCATGTTAATGTCATGCTTATTGGTAATAATAGATCAATGATTTGGAGATTAAAAATAAAAAATTTGGTGCATTTCACATGAAGAATTAGGGATACAAATTATTATCTTAAAAATATAAATTAACAAGTAACAAATTCATAAAAAGAACTAGTTCAACAAAAATATATATTCGTTAATATTTTGTGAAAAGATATCATGTAAGACAAATTGGTGAGTGTTTACTTCATCATTTGTACTATTATTCTGTTAGATATGCGTCTTAATTAAAATTATTATTTTGAAGATATATATATATATATATATATTATATATGTATATATATATATATATGTATATATATATATATATATATAAAATTAAAATTATTATTTTGAAGATATATATATATATATATAATGTCCATTATTCATGTAATTTTAATGACCTAAGCTATCTAATGGTTTGTACTAAACTGGATATTACCTAAGCTATACGAGTTCTTAGTAATGTTATGTCTAATGCAAGAACTAGATTTGTAATAAGAGAGTATTTAGATATATGTAGGTAGATTCTATTTTCTTCTTATACTATCATGGTTCTAGTGATGGGTAGAGTTATTAGGCATACACATATTTGATGATGTAAATTGGTTAGGTGATTTATATAATTAAAGGTTCATTAATGGCTACGTGATTTCCTTTAGTTATTGGTGTTGTCAACTATATGAATAAGAAGAACTCCAAAGTTTCTATGAAGACTAATGAAGTAGACTATATTTTTCTGAAACGTGTCTATAAAGAGGTGATTTGATTATAGAGGTTATTCTATATTGGTTATTAGGTCACATTATTTTGTAGAGAATTCCTAAAATTACCATTTATACATAAATTATAAGATGATGAGATGTAAGTATAAGATGAGAAAGAGATTTTAGCTTGACAAATAGCTATAGAATACAATATGGTAAGATACAATGAGTTTAAAATGTTGTGGTATATAAATTTTCATCTCATGGAAAATAAACTAAAAGGTTGTATAGGGGTTCACCCTCCAAACCACACATTTTTAAGTTAAGAAATAAACATAAGAACTCTATATAGAACCAGGTTTCTAAAGTCAAATAAAGTTAAAAGACTTAAAGAATAAAAATGTTTTAAATAAAATAGTTCACCATGTGAAGTGGGTAACAATGGAGTTCAAATACTTCTTTTATTCTCCCATTAGTGATCACACATGTATACACATTGAAATATAAATATATTTAATGTATGTATAGGTAAAGAATCATAACAAAACGTTTTTCTCTTTAATATTTATCTTCTTTATTATAAAAATTACCTTACAAGTAGCATTATTTCATATTAATTATGTCATATTTAATTTTTTTGTAACAATTAAATTATCAATTCATGAATAATAAATAGGTTGGAGTTAATAAGAGCATCTCTTCATTTAATCCAATGTATCCTATGATGATTACATGTTAGATAATAGTTTTAAAAAATTACTTCATCTTGTCATTATTCATTTACGTAATTCCCACATTTATTATGCTTACCATTGTTATTACTTTAGTTCATTATAATTTAGTTAGTTGTCAATCTTAACAATCCACATTGATCATCTCAATGACCCTTATCATACTATGAATATATTTTCAACATGAAAAACAAGCACATGAAAATTCCACTAAAAAATGAAATTAGTATAACCTTCATCCCTAATTCATGTAAAAAACATGCTACTTTTTAGTAAATAAAAAGAAACTTTTTATTTTAGTTTATCAAATGGGAGTCCCAAATCCAATGCAAACTCATTTAAAAACCATATTTTAAAACTAGATAATTTAACTAACTCATTATGAATTTTTTCGTTGACATTAGAAAGTAAAAAATTCAATTCATAATTAATAATCATTTAAAACAACAACAATATTAAAAAATTAAAGAATCTAATTAAAGTTACAATAGCAAGTAATCATAAAAAATTAAATAAATTTAATTAAAAAAAACAAATTCATAATAAGGACATGAGAAATTACAACATTTAGAGAGGTAGTAATTCACAAGTTTCATTTAAAGGATCAATAATACTATAAGTACATAGAACTAAGCTCATAAGGTTTAAGTGGAATCAAAAGCAAGGTCGAGCCTTGCAAAATCTAGGAACATATTTATATTTAGTAGGTTAATTTTAGGTATTGAAAGTAGTATGAAGTGATTATTTTTTTTTATGGAAGTGGTGGCTATACAAGAAATATTGTATATTGATAGTGTCAAGGTTGCAATTATATTGATTCACATAATCAATACATGTAGAAAGAAAAAAATACAAGGTCATTATGCATGTGATGACATCAAACTTGGTGTATGTGTGATATGAGCATTTTATTACTAAAGTATACATAATTCTTGGTATTCCTTGGGTTGATTAGATAGTTATATGTTTGGTATTCCATGAACCATCTATATGTATCATCTTATACTAGGATATTGGGGCTGAGTACAAGAAATTGGTTTACATTTTGCCTAAAAAATTGAAGTCTATTCTTAAAAATCAAAACTTTTCATAGTTGAACTAAACATTTGAAGTATTTACACTAGAATATTAACATGGTGTAAAAATATGAAAATAAGAATTATTTTCTTCTCTTCTTAAAATAATTAAATATGAATTATAAAGACTAATTTGAGATTCTTAGACTCAAATTTTGGAGATGTAATAAGAATAGAGAATGCAATTGCTAAACTATTATTATTATTTTAATAGTAGAGGTTAAAATGTCAAATCCTAAGACATGAAGTTGTTGTTATACTTTTATCAAAAAATTATTAAAAAAATATTATGTCATGCATGTTCCTTGGGCCATTTTTTGAGTTTTGTTAAGTACTTTGTAAATTCCTTTGGTGAAAATCTAGATAAGGTCATCTAGTCATTCAAAACTTTATCCTCTAAACATTTTAATGCATATAATATCTCTTAGTAAATTTGTTAATAAGAACATCATGAAAAATTGAAGAAAAACATGTTCCCCTCTCAATTTTGTGAAAGTAATCATTTGTAATGTGTCTAGTGAAGGTTGTAAGGTATGAAAATGTACATTTTTCAAATATGGATGAATATGTAAAAATTACAAAGCAAAAATAATACAATTATATTTTTGAAAATACACAAATAGTATTAAAGAGTAATTTAAGATTAAAAAAAGCTTAGAAACGCAACTTTACATAGAAAGCAAGACAAGATGAGTGCAGCATCAAAGAAACTATAAACAAATAAATGCATTAAATAGAAAACTTATAGAAAGTTCAAAATACAATTCGATTTGATGTCACCTAAACTATAGAATCTATACATATTTACTTCTTACTTGACATAATTACTACAAAAAATTAAGAACAATTTCATGTATAGAAAATAATAGAATAAAATTTTAAAATACGACTCAATTTAATTGCACCCAAACTATGAGAATTCGTACTTCTTACTTGACATTATTACTTCTAAAGATTAAGAATAATTTATATATAAAAAGGATACAAGATAAAGTGTGGTACTCAAGAACTAAACAAACAAATATATTAAATGAAAAACTAAAAGAAAGTTCAAAATACGACTTGGTTTACACACTCGACACTTAGCTGACCCACACATGATATCAAGAGACAAAGCAAATACAATTTTGACAGGATAGAACATTACCTGGTAATACATACCAACTGTTGCCCTCATATAGCTATATTACCCCGTATAAAGTCAATCTATCCAGTTTGAAGCGAAGAACGTGCCTCTGTTTCAGATATGAGAGGACTGGAAATTTTGTCTTTGCTCTTTCCAGAAGCTGAAGAACGCGAGGAGCGAGGGTTGGATGTGGAAGGCGCCTCAGTTGAGGAGGACCCAACATGAGAAGTAAGAGCGTCGCCATAGATAGCTACAGGCATATTCAGGGGAACATACGGCATTTGAGCATCAAACTTCAATATCTTTAATACCTCTCTCATCGTGGGTCTCGCTTTTGCGTCCGGATGAGAACACAACAATCCCACCAGCATCACTACCTCCATTTCCTTACTATTGAAACATCCCTCTAGCTTTTTGTCTGCCGAATCCAAAAGCTTCCCTTGCCTATGCAAGTCCCAAGTGAAAATCATCCTAGTGGCTTCCTTTCTTTCTCCTAGGTGGGGAGTCACTAGGATCCAATTTTCCACGTTACACATAGCATCATCCCTCTCAATGATTATCACATATATTTATACAAGACATAAACCTATATTTCAAGGTCAGCTCACCACATGCTACATTTTACAAAAATATAATCACACACACTACAATAATTCATGGAGAACAAAATAATGTTGGCTAAGACATTGTCTAGACCTAAAACACCACCACAAACATGAAACACCTCCAAGAATTACGCCTTGATCATCTATAACATGCTACACCAACATGAATATCGCACAACATGAAGAAAATCACCGGACATGGAAAATCATCAATAACACACACAAAGATCAATGAGGACCATCAATACACATAGCACACAATCTAGAAATATCCACAAGCAACATGAATCACACCACAACAACTCACATTACTAGAATCATGAACATCATTATACTGAACCTTAAGAACAGTCACAAAACTGATTGCCCTTATTTAATTATACATCTCATATATTCTTCTTTTATATTTTTTAGTTGTAATTGTTATCATGTTTATGTCATGTGGACATAATCAGTAGGGAATTATTTCTCACAAAATTGAATCCTCACTAATTTTTTATTGACTTAATTCAAAATTTTAACCATTATGTATCTATTTACACACTTATTTACTTGAAATAAGACCTAGGTTGGCATATTTAAACATGTGCTCTAAAACCATAAGATATAAAATAATGGATTATCAAGGATTCATAATGCATGGTCATTAGAGCATCAAATTGACATTTAGCAAAGGCAGATAACATATATAGTAGTTTGGATCAACATCGCAATGTATAGATACCATATGTCTATTCATTCAATTATGGTGAATAGAAAAATATATGAGTTTAAATAAGGTGAGATGAAACAAAGTAATTCATTCCTAGATCAACAAGCTTATAGTTGTACTCATCAACAACATCCTATATTAAAATAAGCTATTGTTGGAGGCAAATTAATTCAGCATGTCTACAAACAGACATGTTAGAATTGTCTATCTAATGATGGATTAAAAAAATATTAGCTAGGATCATAATAGTGATTAAATCTAGGAGGATAGAACAATTGATTCAATTTTCAATAGTTATTTGTAGGTGTACACAATCACATAATAGAATCATAATAAAATTCATCCCATGCATCATTCAATCCATCAGTTCCCTTGATTTGCCACTAATGCTTGAGACTTAGAAGCCTTAAGAATGCCCATGTTTATAACCTTAGTTTGTTCCATCATCAACATTTCATTGAAAGCATCAAATGTAGGCATTTTGTAGCTTGAACCCATTGTCATCCTATGGGTTTGGAAACTAGAAACAAATGCTGCATATTCTTGTGGAAGCTTCCCTATCAAGTTGAATATCAATTGAGTATCCTTTTTATCAATGCCACAATCTTTGAGTTGTGCCCTCAACTCATTTGCCTTAGTGACATAATCTTGTATAGTATCAAAGTTTTTGGGATCCAACATGGTGAGATCACTATCAATTTGATATCCCCTAATCTCATCAACTTTACCATACAAGTCTTGAAACTTTTGCCAAGCAACCTTGATTAGAGTACACTTCTCAATATGAAAAATGAGATCCTTTGATACATACTTTCTTAAGGTACCAATTGCCATGATATTTTTAGTGAGCCAATCCAAGTGACCAACTGGATCAACCTTAGGATCAATGGGAGCAACAATAGTTCCATCAATGTAATGAGTGAGTCCTTTTTCCATAAGTTTACTCCATGCATCAATTTTCCAGGTAGCATAATTATGTGGAGTTAAGAGAGGAAACTTAGAAGAACCCATAGCAGCAAAAAGGAAGGAACACAAGAGCACAAAAGCACAAGAGACACCCCCCAAATTCAATCAATCAAAGTACCCCCCCTAAAGTGATAATTTTGGCACTTTATACTTAGTGCGATTACAATGAGCCACTTGCAAAACAAGGCAAAGTGGACTTATGATGCAAATTTTACAACTTTTCAAAATGAGATACAAGAGACTTCAATCAATAGTGCAATGAATCTAACTGAGATTCAAGCAAATATACAAGTACCAAGAGAGCCAAAAAAGGCCAAGATCTGAAAGTACAATTTCTACTTATAATGACATCAATTTGATAGCATCATGTGAAAGTAGATGAAAATATACGCACTTTCAAAAAAAATAGCACCTAAAAAGGAGGTTGGATGACCCCAAACGAAGCCTCTAAAGTTGCAAAAACTAGGATTACTCAGGTACAGTCACCAAAAACTGCATTTTCTGAAAACTCCATGCATCAAAATCAAAAAATTCTTTCACCATTGTAGAGAGCATGAAATTCTAGCCCATTTCAAAAAAAATTGCACTTAAAAAGGAGCAAAAATGAGCAAGTTATGGCCATTTGAAGTTGAACTGCAAAATCAAAAATGCAAATGAGAGGGGGTCCAAATATTTTCAAACCCTACTGATGTGGCGCTGACATTAGCAAGTCACTAGGTTAAATTTGACAGCCGTATGACCGTTGCAAAAACTTCACCCTCTGCTAACTGGGCGTCCGTACTGTACGGACGGATGACGTGGCAAGATGACTGTGTAGTTCATACCGTATGGATTTGCTGACTGGCAGGCTGATTTGGTAGATGACATGGCATATGGGCTGATGTGTCTCTGTGTATGGAAGGTACTCGCGGGCCAGTGGCCACCTGCCACATGGCAAGCGCGGGATTTGTCAGTCTGGGTGATCGCAGGCGCCAGAGAGTGGGAGGAGCCGGCGCGGCGACGACGTTGGCGGCAGAGTCCGGTAGGTAGTGGGAGAGACGTCGGGAGGATGGGCGCTCGAGCGGCAGTGGCGGGTCTGCAGCTAGCGGGGACCTGCAGTGGGGACTGGTGGCGTGCATGGTGGGTCTTCTCGGCGGCGGTGTGGACAGGAAACCTGCGGCGGGCGTAGGACGAGGTACAATGCGCAGACAAGTACACGGCGTGCGGCACGGACTGCAGTGAATGACAGAGATGGCAGTACCCGTAGAAACCTGCAACCTGTGGGGTCACGGGGGGGGGGGGGTTTGTGGACCCCCCCAAAAATTAATTTTTTTGTTTTTTTTTTTATTCTCTTTTCAATTTTTTTTTTGATTTTTGATTTTTGAAAAAATATTTTTAGAAATTTTTTTTTTCCGAAAATTGAAAATCCGTACAATACAAGTAAAATTGGAGAAAAAAATTTTCTCACCAAAATAGGCCGACTTTATAACCAAAATTCATGGAAACGGCTTTCTAGATGCAATGGCGGGGTTGGATCTGGTCTAGGATGCCTCCAAAAGATGTTGCTCCTCAGATCTGCCTCTTGACATCGCAATAATGCCTCTTCAAGATGAATCAATGAAACCCCAATGGCTCTGATACCATGTTAGATTTTGTCAAGATCAAGAGCTCAATGAAATGTACAAAATAGAGACATAATATTAGGATTTTGTTTATAGTGTTAAACACTTATAAGCTTTATTAGATCCAGACCTATATTGATATGTTTGATTTCTTATATGAATTTCCTCAATTAGAAATGCAATTTATTTATGATTTCTTAAACTTCCATTTTGGGGTGCTTAATCCTAAATTTATACCATCATGATTAGGGAAAATGTAACAACAACCATCAAACTCTGTAAGATGACTTTTGAAAGAAGGATTTGATTTGGGTGTTTAGATTAAAGTATATATTGAAACATAAATCAGCTTATATTAATAGAATTTTTCTATAAATTTAGAGGAAAATGGCAAGACCCTATTTGCAGCACAAAGGGGTCATAATTGTTGTGCAACCTCTTGTTGCATGAGAAAAATTACCTTTTGTGAAATAGCACTTACTTCATTCACAATGTCTTAGATATTGTGAAAGAGGGTTTAGTCGTTATACAACCTCTTAACATAAATATGTATAGATATGGTTAATATAAGGGTATACATATAGATAGATAGGGAAATGAACTCAAATTCACACAGTATTCAACAATTTATTGAGATCAAAATATTTCAAATTTCTTCATCTATTTTAGGTCACGATGCTTGGATATGTAGATGATGATGGTGTTTATTGTGTATTAGGATTCTGTAAATCAAGAATAGCAAACAAACTTGACAAAAAGTTAGAAAAATACTTAATGATGCATACAACTAGATATGTTATCTAAAGTTATTCTTTTGAAAGGGTTTATGCATCTAGAGGTTCCAATGTAAAAGAAGAGCATTGTGTAATAATTTAATTAATACTATAATATTAAACATAATTAATATCAACACATCTATTGCTTTGACAAGATGCACCTATGTGAATTATGTAGATAATAGAAATAAAAGCCATGATCAGAATGTATACACCTAAAAAAATTCATTAAATTGTCCTCTCAATCAATTTTAATTATTCTTACATCATTAGATGGATCTTTATCATATAATATTCTTATTATCCATAATACTGTATCATTATTCTATTATTCATATTATTCAGTACATTATAATATATTCATTTTCCATTATATTATTAATACTAATATCATTAATTCATTAATCCATTAAATAAATATGTATTTCTTTATTATCATTTATCCATTCCATTTTTTTAGAATAAATTACTTTAATAAACACTCTTTACCACTTACCATTTCCCATTACCACTTATCTTCTCTCCTTACTACTCATTCCTCCTATACCACTAATCTCCCATTATCCCATATTCCTCCCGATTCATGATTTTTCCTTGAGGACAACTATTTAAACCCAAACCCTCTCTCATTTCAATCATCTAGCATTTTACTCCATCTTTGGACTCTTTCATTTCTTTTTTTTTCTCACACCCTAGCATTCATATCATTTGCATTCATCTTTCAAATCTACATTCTTCATAGCATCTTGTGTAGTGCTTTGGAGAACATCTATTTTAAACATAAGACCTTGATAGATAGGAGTGCAATGGAGGAAAATTCCTATTTCATGCATGTGTGTGTGTCCTAGCTTAGACATTAGATTTTTGCATGTGTGTTTTACTACAGTACTTCATTGGTGGATGATTAATCCATCTGAATCTTTCCCATAACATGTCACATGAGATTTTTGCATCTTCACATAATGATCCTTATAATTTTAATTTATAGATCTATAAGTGAATTTTTTAAAATATATATTTTATAATATTTTAATTAGTTTTTATTTTTTTATATATATTTTTTGAAAGTAGGTCATCAACACTAAAATAAACTGTATTCTCATCAATAGAAAATGATCAACAATCAACTGGATTAACAATTCAATAGATACATACAATGAATAGAGGCCTGCTTATATAGGCAAGGCCATATGGATGTATGAGCACACAAATATGACATGTGGCTCAATGAGAAACAAGGGTAGGTAGGAAATAGATGTGGGTAGGTAGGAGAAATAATATAATATTTCACATGAGGTGGATCACCCACCGAAGGTGGAATTATCACTCCACAATAAGTGGATATGATAGTGTAATAACAAGATTAACACCATAAAAGGTGGAATTTCTCCTACACACACTATCCCAATGTGGCACAAACACCCAAGTGTCTCATATCCAAACTACTATGAAATGCATTATCTTAAGTAAACTTAAGTAAAGTGTAATAATATCCATGATGAATAATAATTATTTGCATTTCTGAATGAAGATCTTGAAGAAGAAGTTTACATTGAACAACCTGATAGATTTTCTTTGACAAATAACAAAGATATGGTTTGTAGGTTAAGGAAAGCTTTGTATGGGTTGAAGCAAGTTCCAAGAGCTTGGTTTGGAAGATTCGATAAGTATCTTTTGAAGATTGGATTTTCTAAAGGTAATGCTGACAACAACTTATACTATAAAGTGACTAATGATGACATCTTGGTTATAGAAGTTTTTGTTGATGATATAATCTTTGGAGGAGAAGATTGATTATGCAAAGACTTTTCTATTGAAATGCAACAAGAATTTGAAATGTCTATGATTGGAGAAATACAATTCTTTTTAGGATTGCAGATTTCACAGACTGATAAAGGTATATTCTTGAGTCAATCCAAGTACTTGAAGGAGTTACTAAAGAAATTTGGGATGGAAAACTTTAAATCAGTAAGTACACCTATGACTACAAATGACAAATTATCACCAAGGGATGAATCTACATCTGTTAATCTGACTAGGTACAAATCTATGATAGGAGGTTTACTGTATTTAACATAAACCAGACCTAATATTATGAATGCAGTATGTATGGTTTCTATATTTCAGAGTAATCCTAGAGAAAATCATGAATCAACAATAAAAAGGATTTTTCGATACTTACAAGGCACTACAAATCTTGGTTTATGGTATCCTAGAGATGAAAACTTTGAATTATGTGCATACATAGATGCAAATTGGGCTAGAGATGTGGATGATAGAAAAAGCACAACCGGCGGAGCATTTTTCCTTGGAAGTAGATTAATTTCTTGGTTGAGTAAGAAACAAAGTTGTACATCTTTATCAACAACAAAATCAGAATATGTTGTAGCAACAACTAATTGTACACAAGTATTATGGCTTAAGCAAATGTTGAAGGACATAAAGGTAAAATGAAAGGAACCTATAACTATCTATTGTAATAACACTGCAACAATTGATATATCTAAGAATCCGGTATTACATTCTAAAACCAAACATGTTTCTATCAAACTGAATTTTCTGAAAGAGAATGTTGAAGCAAAAGAAGTAAAAATGGTTTATGTAAATACTAAAGAGAAAATTGTAGATATTTTCACTAAACCTTTGCCTAAGGAGACCTTTGAATATCTCAGAGATCAGCTTGGGGTCATATCCCCACCAGTAGAGACTTAGACAGTTGATATTTTTCATCAACCGACAGAATTAACAGAGAAATTTTTTACTCCAGCTTTGATGAGGAAGCTACTTCTCAGGGGGTTTCCAATTTACCATTTATCTGTTTAAAAATCCAAAAAAAATCCTGTTCTAATTTACTTTGATTGTGAATTTAACAATTCAAAAGTTTTTTGGAATATAATTTCCTTACGATGTGTACAGGCTTGACAATCCAAAATTTTGTAGACAATGTAAAAGAGGTGAGTGTGTTTGACAATCCAATGTAAAATTTTATGGTTCAACGTTCCTGCCTATGCCATATTCAAATCTCATCGTTGTCAATTTCTTGTGGCATTTTCTTTACCTGTTCTCGTTTACTTTGATTGTGAATTTGACAATTGAAAATTTTTTTGGAATATAATTTCCTTACAATGTGTATAGGCTTGACAACCCAAAATTTTGTAAGACAATCCAAAATTTTGTAAAAGAGGTGACAATCCAAAATTTTGACAATCCAAAATTTTGTAGACAATCTTTTCATGTCTCTGTTAGTCTCTTCCTGCCTAGTATTTCAAAGTTGTGTGTTTTGGGAATTCCACACTTGATTTTATCTCCATTAAAATCTCAGCGACATACCACAACACCTGCTGAATTCCACAATAGTACTTGTCAATGAGTTGTACAAATTCGCCAGCACTTAGATATGTCATTGTACCATTTAATTTACCTGTATAAATTATTGTATAATGGAATATTTTATTATTATTTAAAATTTATATTTCCAATTTTATTTATTAATTTACCTGTAACAAATTACACATTATAATGTTTATAAAAAGCATCAATTTTTAAATTTTAGTTTTAGTTTTATTTATTTTTAATTATATTTAGGAGTATGTAAATTTAGTATCTTGTTTGTTTATTTTTGTTTTAATTTAGTGTTTTGTTTGTACTATTTTTGTTTTATTTTAGTATCTTTGTTTGTAATATTTCTGTTTATTCAATTTACAAATGTATTTATAAACATATTTAACTAGGATTCTTATTTAATTATGCATCTCATATATTCTTTTTTTCTATTTTTTAGGTGTAATTGTTATCATGTTTATGTCATGTGGACATAATCAGTAGGGAATTCGTTCTCACAAAATTGAATCCACGTGACTAATTTTTTATTGACCTAATTCAAAATTTTGACCATTATGTATCTATTTACACACTTATTTACTTGAAATAAGACCTAGATTGGCATATTTAAACACGTGCTCTAAAACCATTTGATAAAAAATAATAGAGTATCAAGGATTCATAGTGCATGGTCATTAGAGCATCAAATTCACATTTAGCAAAGGCAAATAACATATATGGTAGTTTGGATCAACATCGCAATGTATAGATACCATATGTCTATTCATTCAATTATTGTGAATAGAAAAATATGAGTTTAAATAAGGTCAGATGAAACAACGTAATTCATTCCTAGCTCAACAAGCTTCTAGTTGTACTTGTCAACAGCATCCTATCTTAAAATAAGCTTATTGTTGGAGGCAAATTATTTTAGCATGTCTACAAACATACATGTTAGAATTGTAGATCTAATGATGGATTCACAAAATATTAGCTAGGATCATAATAGTGATTAAATCTAGGAGGATAGAACAATTGATTCAATTTTGAATAGTTATTTGTTGGTATACACAATCACATAATAGCATCATAATTAAATCCATCCCATGTATCATTCAATCCATCATGTTGAAATTTATACAAAATGCATCTTCCTTCTCTGTTGGTTTATAATTTACGTCTTATATTTGTCTTCGTCAATTGTGTTATATTTCCAAAATTAATTTTTCTTTCTCCTATTGTTAACAAATTACACATTATAATGTTTATAAAAAGCATCATTTTTAAATTTTAGTTTTAGTTTTATTTATTTTTAATTATATTTTGGAGTATGTAAATTTAGTATCTTGTTTGTTTATTTTAATTTTAATTTAGTGTCTTGTTTGTATTATTTTTGTTTTATTTTAGTATCTTTGTTTGTAATTTTTTTGTTTATTCACTTTACAAATATATTTATATCCATATTTAATTAGGATTCTTATTGAATTATGCATCTCATATATTCTTCTTTTACAACACCATCCTATCTTCAAATAATCTAATTGTTGGAGGCAAATTAATTTAGCATTTTTACAAACACACATGTTAGAATAGTAGATCTAATGATGGATTCACAAAATATTAGCTAGGATCATAATAGTGATTAAATCTAGGAGAATAGAACAATTTATTGAATTTTCAATAGTTATTTGTAGGTGTACACAATCACGTAATAGTGTCATAATCAAATTCATCCCATACATCATTGAATCCATCATGTTGAAATTTATACAAAATGCATCTTCCTTCTCTGTTGGTTTATAATTTATATGTCTTATATTTGTCTTGGTCAATTGTGTTATTGTAGGTCTAGTTTAGAAATAATTTATCATATATGAGTTTAAAAATAGGGTTAATTTTCACTACCTAAAACTACTGATGCATATTCACTTTCTCTTATGCCTATTTCTCCTACTAGGTCACCTTTCCTTACATTGCCTTTTGATAGTGTTATGGTATATTTTTTATCTCCTACATTTATTATTAAGCTCTTTTAGGATTTCTCATCCTTAAAGATTTTAGATTTATTTTTAATAAGACTAAAAAACAAATTCTCAACTATTAATATAGTTGTAGATGATCTTGAAGTGACATTTATTGCTACCACATTCGAAAAAACTCTAGAAGCCTATCCCAAAGGTTCTCCACAAGGTGAGCATTTTGGAACTCCCCTGAAAGTTGTTCTTTTGGTTCCAAATGTATTACCCTAATAAAATATTTAATCTAAACTAATATTTTATTATCATATGCTAATGTGTACGAAGACATTAAATTTTATAATTTTACTAATTAATAATTACATTATTAAGCTAGAATGGTATATATTAGTTTAATTGTTCTACATATCAATATAGAATGGTAAAGTTAAGAAAATGATGCTAAAGGTAGATCAATCAACCTTTTAAGATGATGGCTCAAAAGAGTTCAAAGATGAATTGAAAGTATTCCCGAACCTCAACATAATGGTATGCCTCCTAAATTATCAAAGACATATACACTAGTATGAGTTGAAAAAAATCCTTAATCAAAGTCACAACAAATCAATGAACAAACTTCTAATTTATAAGATAATTTGGTCCACTTACATATTGATACTAAACCAGAAAAAGTTCTTCCTATGATTGATGGACTTGATAAACCAAAATCAATAGAAGCACAATCAATTTTATATCAATACTTGAAAGTTCTTGAGTCAATAGTACAACCAAAACTCCCCAAAATTTAAATAAATACCAATGTTGAAGTTCCTATTTAATAGATCCAAGTGTATGAAAGGAAGCAGTGCTCAATTTGAATTAGTTAACACTAAGGTAAATCATTTTTGCATCTTATAGGCTACAATTCATAGACACAAACAATGTGACTAAGTAGAAGACTAATTTGATGGTTACTCCTAGCCTATCAAAAATAAGTGAAATAGTTGTATTGAATGAGAATCCCAATTAGTGATTAGACACATCCAAATTCATTATGCCTTTCCAAATTTTCAAGGCCATAACTTTTCAACTAGGAGGCCAATTGGGTTCCTTTTTTAGATTATAATGGACAAAGATTTCCATGTGATAATATATTAGGGGATCAATGCTAAACAATCCTAAATATTTATTTCGACTGAAAACAAACTATATAGCACAAGAAATTGCGCTTTGCTTATATATATATATGTGTGTGTGTGTGTGTGTGTGTTTGTAATCTCAACATTAAGAGAAAGGTGTGTGTTGGTGGATTTTTCATTCTCTTTGAAGCTTTACATTTAGATTTAGTCTTATCTTATTTTATGGCTTCAAGTTGTTGATTTTGCAAACTTATCTCTAGGTTTTTTTATTGTAATCAATGTTGGAATGAGATATTAGAAGATTATTCCTTTTTGAATTCTCAATATAACAAGGCCAATTTGTAGAAATGGTGGGTACATGAGGATTTTATTTGGATATTTACTCAAGCCTAATAGGATATTTTTCTCTTCTAAAGAACCTTCATATTCCTTAATAATTTAATGCTATTGCTCATAAGATGAAATGTTTCTAATTAAGATTTTTTATCCCTTAACCAAACTACTCAATTTCTTCACCTTGTTTAACATTATAAAAGTGAATTATCAATTCTCTATTTTAAATTTTATTAGAGTTATGAATTGTTGATGACCTCTTTGATTTTTCTTCTTCAGGCCATTATTGTTTAGATTTATATATGCATTTTTATAAATTCTAGAATATACATTTTCGAAGTCAAATGTTAAAAGTCGGAACTATTGAAACTCACACAACGACTCACTCAAAATTACAAAAATTCTCTGTTCGCTGACGTAGATACTTGGCTGGGCGAAAATTTCAAAGCTTACTTTGAATAGCATCTTTGACCATTTACACTGGCTATTACCTATAATATATATAGAGGGGTATAAGCTGATTAAAATGTGATTGTTCCCAAGAATACTACTATGGCCAAGCGCTCCATTTGGACGCTCTTCCTGTTCTTCTCCTTGATCTTCTCTCTATTCTCTTATATGGAATGCGCAGGAAACATTAGCTTTTCTTTCCCTCCCCAAACAAATCTCACGCTATATGGTAATGCTTCCTTTCAAGCAGATACAATAGAACTTACCACGAACCAGTTCCTTACTATAGGCTGGGCCACATAGCACGAACCAGTTCCTCTATGGGACAAATCATCTAAGGCTCTCGCAAGTTTTACATCACATTTTCAGTTCTTTTTCAAAAAATTAACCAAGTATCCAGGGGACGGGCTCACTTTCTTCATTGCTCCTTTCGACTCTGAACCGCAGTTAAATTCTTGGGGCGAATGGCTGGGCCTCTTTAACCAAACCACAGATGGTAAATCTTCACCGGCAAGTTCAATGACTTATGCACAGTCACCGATATCTGGTTCACCAACAGGTTATATTGTTCACCGACACTGAGGATGATCTGTTATCATCTAGAGATTACTTGGTTATGTCGAAGACATGGATTGGACACTTGGTTTTGGAGATTTGGTTATTGGTCTAATCGAGCTGGCATATTTGTTGTTATCGACAATTTGGTCTAGGTTATGGACCGACATGCATTATCAATTCCAGATCAGCACGACATGTTATGGAGATGATTTATTGATTGGTTATTATTGTAAATGCATTGAGCCGACATGATGCATCACATATTGATTCATTTGTAATTGATTTTATTGTAATATTCTTAGTGAGCCAACCTACACATTTGGTCTTAGGTTTTGGTATATATGTAAGATCTCAATTGTGAGATTGATATAGAAGATGACATAAGGTATTATAAGGTTGTGATATTCGGTATATGCGAATATAAGGAGAGCTACTCATGCAGACATCATTTAAAGATTCAAAGAAGGTATGAAGGAGATAATCAGAGCTTAACCAGTACTGAATCCAACATATGAAGATTCTATTTTGAGCAGTACATTATCTAGGATTTAACCATCCTACTGTAGTCATTGCAACTCCCATTTCAGTAGTGAGCTCTAGGCAGCTAGTCTTTCTGCATGTGGAAACCCCATTTTTACACACAAACTATCTGCAATAGTATCATCTGATTGTGGGTAAGGTTTCCCACCGTGGTTTTTCCCTTACAGGGTTTCCACGCATAAATATATGTGTTATGTGTTGTGGATGTTATTTCTCTTTCTGTTTCATGCATTAAACTTCACCGGTATTGTTATTAACTATTAAACTATCAGCCGACATTAAGTTTGGTTTACTGGTATTATGCATCAAGTTTGATTAAGTTATATTTGGGTTGAAGTTAATAGACAACTGATTCATGCCCCCCCTCTTAGTTGCCTTCGGGTCCTAACAATTGGTGTAAGAGCCAAGTCCTCTTTTTTGCAGAATTTTAACAGCTTGAGGAGATTCTATGGCAACTAACTATTTCAGGATGGACAGTCTGAAACTTGATAGAACTACCTATGGTATATGGAAGATCAGAATGGAGACACATCCGAATTACATTGGAAGAGACATATGGGATGTTACAAAGAATGGCTATGTTGGTCCTACACAGAGTCAACATAATCCACCAAACTTGGCTAAAGATCAAGAGAATGATTGCAAAGCAAGAGAAGCACTTTTGAGTGCATTGTCAGATCACAAAATCATGGGATTATCAGACCGATCTACTTTTAAAGCGATTTGGGATAAATTGGAGACATTGAATGAAGGTGATACCACTGTCAAAATTGCAAAACTAGAATGCTTCTAGGTCAGGTATGAAAATCTGAAAATGGAAGAAGATGAAAGAATTTCCGCTTTTATGCAAAGAGTTAATGAAATTGTTTTGGGTATACAATGTTGTGGAGGATCCTTAAGTGAAGATGAGATTGTTTCTAAAGTTTTAAGAGCATTTCCACTGGAATACAAAATGAAAGTAACTGCTATTAATAAATTGAGAAAAATGCCTAATACATCAGTATCTAGAGATACTTTGGTTGGAAAACTTTCAGCTTTTGAACTTGAGGAATTTGGTCCTATTGCTACAATTAAGACAGATTTAGCCTTCAAAGTGTCATCATCATCTACATCATCATCATCATCATCTAAGAAATCTGATTGGAAAGCACTTTATGCAAAATAACTTGAAGACATCAGAAAGGAAAATGAATAACTGGAAGAACTTGAAGCACTATTCGCAAGTAAAATGCCTAAAGGTCCAGTTGGAAGTAAGTATGAAGGTAAAGCACCATTTAAATATTTTAACTACAATAAAATTGGTCATATGGCATCTAGATGTCCTAATAGACATGCAAAATTAAGAGAAGAAGCTAAAAGAACATATAAGCCTAACCTTGAATATCAGAGATACAGATTTAAGAAGAATAGAGACAAATCATGTTACTATGCTAATGAAGGAGTTACTGATGATTCTGATGAGGAACCAACAGACAATGGATGGGATTTTGTGGCAATAACAGAAGATCAACCGACACCTACTATACAACTAGTAGAGCAGGCCCTGACAGCTAAAATTGAAGAAAATGATGAATGGATCATTGATTCCGGATGTTCACATCATATGATTGGTGATAAAAGTAAATTCTTAACTTTTTCAGGAATACAATAGAGGTCTAGTAAGATTAGGGACTGATAAAGCTTGCTTGATCACAGGAAAAAGCACTATATCTTTTGATGGTAAGCAAAATACTAAAAATGTTTATTATGTTGAAGGTTTGAAGCACAATCTTTTGAGTGTTGGTCAATTAGCTGAAAAGGGATTTCAATTACAATTCAAGAATGGTAAATACAAAATCTTGAACAGAACTGGTTTGGAAATTGCAACCGGTAATCAAACTAAGGGTAATATCTTTCATTTGAATAACAATGAGAAGATATGCTTGATTGCACATATTGACGAAAGTTGGTTATGGCATAAGAGACTTTGTCATATAAATTTTGATTGCATTGTAAAGATCAGTACAACTAAGGCAGTAAGGGATTTACCTAAGATTGTAAAACCTCACAATTTGGTATGTAAGGAATGTCAACCTGGAAAGAAAATTAGAACAACTTTTAAGATTATTCTAGAGAAATCCAATAATGTTCTTGATTTAATTCATACTGATTTATGTGGTCTGGCAAGAACTAGAAGTGTACAAGGAGATAGATATTTTATGCTAATCATTGATAATTATTCTAGAATGTGTTGGGTTACTTTTCTCAGGGAGAAATCAGAAGCTTTTGGGAAATTCAAACTATTCAAGGCAATGGTAGAGAATGAAATCGGTAAAAAAATCAAATGTTTAAGATAAGATCAAGGAGGTGAATTCACATCTAAGGAATTTAATACATTTTGTGAAGTGAATGGAATCACAAGACATCTTTCAACACCTTGGACACCCCAGTAGAATGGAGTTGTGGAAAGGAAGAACAAAACTATTCTGGATGTAGCTAGAAGCATGATATCAAAAGAAAACCTACCTCATGTGTATTGGAGAGAAGTAGTGAATACAATGGTTTACACATTCAATAGAGTTCACATCAAAGGTGAAACCGGTAAGACTTCTCATGAACTATGGTTTGGTAATACTCCTACTCTATCAGAAGCAAGAATTTGAATAATGAGTGGATTGAAAGTAGTTGAAGTGTGATTTGCCCTCTTTTATAAATGATAAAATTGACTTGTTGACTATGTGGGAAAGAGAGAGGAAATGGGTGAAATGAGGAGCTACAAGTTCAGAATCGTGTTGTAACTTCGAATCTAAGATAATTAAACTGACGCGGATCTGCCCTACAAATTTGGAGAAAAGTCATTGGGACCATGGTAGGAATGTACATGGTCCTCCATAAAATTCATGAAATGAAAAGGGTTCTTCCATCTCTACAAATGAAGCCCAAACCTGTAATTCTAGGTGTGCATCTACAACCTACACACAAAAAAGAGAAGAAAGGGTGGTTGTGGATAGGGGAATTCCTCAGTCAAACCCCTATTGAGGAATCAACCTTGAATGAAAGTATTTACAAATGCTTGAATGTAAACAATGGAGATGTATACCTTGTATATCTGCAACTTGTTCATGATGATTGCTTTGATTCTTGAATGTAACTATAAATGTTGCATGAAATGACAAGTAACATGACAAAACCCTAACACACATATGCTTGCAAATGAATGTTGTAATGTTTCTACAATGGATGAATGAAGAAGACTTGAATGCCTAAATGTTTGATGATGACCTCGAAATGTGGTATATTCTTCTTATGATCCTTATCTATCTATCTGTTGTCCACCCATCCATGAATCAGTGTATTGAATTCCTTTTTATACATGCCTCAAGGACTAAGTTTCAACCACCGAAGGCTGACAAAGAGGAATTGCAAACCCCGAAGACAAATTGTTCATAGGAGACCAGGAAGACCTAACATAGGACCACCCTAAGGGGTGAGGACAAGGGCATCATTCCCCTATCCTAGGGGGACAAAGGCACCACACCCCTTTCCTACCCTATTTTGGGGCCCATATAGGGTCTAGAGCATACATAGATCATGAAGGAGAAAGAGTGAAGGGTTTGAAATGCAAAAATAGGTCCTGGTTAGGGAAGGAGATGTCGTCACCAAGGCGAGGACACAAAATGTTGTTAAAAGGGCATGCAATTTTATGACACTACATTTAGCCCCCACTTTATCGGGACTATGGCTTACACCACTACTACTGACAAAGTTAGAAGAAAATAGAGAGGAGGATGAGAGATGCAGAGCAATACCAAAAGGAGTATAAGAGATCACTAATATTGAGGATTAAAAAGCCCCCAATCTTAGGGTCTTAACTCAGGCCAACATATGCAAGAGAACACCAAACAAAAAGGCACAAGACACACAAAAATAAAGACAAAGTGCAAAAAGACACATAACAACAACAAGACACAAGATGAAAAACTAAATAGTCAAAGAGATCTTGAGCTCAGATGTCTCAACAACTAATTAGGACACAAAGACTAATGCCATCACATTAACATGAGAAATCAAATAAAAGAGAAAACCTAACATCACCCATGAACTATCAATAGTATTAATATGAGTTCATGAGAGGAAAAAGAGAGAGGACATGAATACACACTTTGGTGATCCATGAGAAGAAAGGCGAAAAACAAAGAAATCATGGACGTCTCGCCCCTAATACTAGGTGATACATGGAGAGAAGGACATGGAAAATCTCACCCCTAGAGCCTGATTAGGTGATCCATGGAGAGAGAGAGAGAGAGAGAGAGAGAGAGGGAATGCCATTAGTTTTACTCAACCTCATGCAAGTGCATGCAAGTGAGTTTCAAAGTGCCTCGTAGGAGTCTATGCCCGAGTGTGCTACAGCCTGTATAGAATGTATAGTACAAGTGTTAAGAAAGGTGTGATATCTCTCTCTAAGAGACTGTACCCTGGTTATGAGAATAATCATCCCACACAAAATAAAAGTGGCATCATCTCACTCTAAGAGACTGTTCTTTGGTTCCGAGAATGACCCACTGTACAGGAGAAAAGTGACGCCATCTTGGTCTAAGAGGTTTCCCTCTGGTTCCAATAATGTCTAATTGTAAAAGACAAGAATAAGTGAAGACATCTTGCTCTAAGAGACCATTCTCTGATTCCAAGAATGACCCACTGTACAAACAATGATGATATCTTGCAATTAGAGGTTTCCCTTTAGTTCCAAGAATGTCCCACTGTTCAATGCATGAGAGAAGTATGGTACAAAGGAGCCATGTGGGTGCCCCCCCCTTGAGATGTCAGAATAGGTTGATGTTGATATCTTAAGGAAGTAAGAACAAGGATACCCACCTTCATCACAAAGAAGATATCCGCTATACAACAATGTCATAAATCCAAGATAGAGAGTGAATACTCTTCAAGCAAGGATAAGATAGTTGAAAAGAGATATCTTGTTGCAAGTGTAAAGGTGACCCTTGGAGGAGAAGAGATCTTTGTTCAAAGGACATCTACCCCCAAGAGGAGTTGTCTTAGACAAATATAAAATCTTCTAGAACAAGAAAAGGAAAGGACAAGAATGCAATCCTTCCTCCTATTTCTAGGTGAAAGGGATCCTTGATGAGGGATGACTCACATTTATCCCCCAGAGGGATGGTTGGATTTATCATAGATGTACCTTACCAGGTGTAAAAGAGGTTGTAATCAAGGATTAAAACTTCTTGTATAAGAGAATCCTTAAGCCAATAACCAAGAATTCTGCACAAGGAATGACATCAAGTAATAGAACTCACACCATCCACTTAATAGGGCAAAGTGGATCCCTAGAGAAATAGAGAGAGAAGGATCATTTCCCCCCAAGATAATGGGACAATGAGAAGAGCTTACACAATATACTAGAGAGAGATTAAACATAAGAAAATGTGCAATGAACATACACGAACACATGCAAAAAAAGACATTAGTAAATGTAAAATACACATCTCAAGAAGTGGCAATCTTCGAAAAGAAGAGAGAAAAATCATCATACATTCCCCAAGGGGGATTAGTCATAAAAGCATACCATTGTAAGAAATGATAATCACATATGAAAAAATGCACCCCCTAAAAGAAATAATGATAAGAAAGAAAAGGGAAAGGAGTGAAAATCCTTTCCCCCCAAGTGAGGGGAACAAGGAGAAACATTACATATTTTCTGATGGTGATTATTTTCAAGTGACATGCCACCCTAGTAGAACAAATCCTTTCAAAGAAGGGATACATACTTCTTAAGAGATCATTCCCTACTAAGGGGCATATCATACTTGCAAATAATCAAAACCATAGAAGAGGTAATATTTTTGAGAGAAGGAAGGAAAGAGAAGAAGTGTAGTACTCATTACAGATGCCCCTCTCCTAGAAAAGAGGGAAACCAAAGAACCAACTTGTCTACCTTTTGACTCTTCCAGATTTAGAAATGGTCTTTAGGAACGTTCAGTCTTCGGCATCTTCAGAGATATTCAACTTTCATTGTTTTTGTGTGAAGATCTTGCCAAAAATAGATTTTCCCAAATAGTAAGTGTTTCAAAATGTCAAGGTTTGGGCAAAATAGGTCAGAAAAGAACTTACTAAAAATAGTAAGTTTTATTTTTTGCAAAATTAGACCAATCCAGGACTTAGTAAAATCCCTAAAAAATAGGAACTTTCTAAAAATAGAAAGGTTCTCCATTTTGGCTCAAATTTTACTGGGTGGTTCCTTGAAGGGTCCTAATTCTAGTTGTATGTTCAGTTTCTTCAAAAACCTAACAGAAACCCCTAAAATCTAGGACAAAGGGCATAAACCCCCAAAAAAGACAAAACAGGTCCTAGACTTCACCAAACTCACTCAAATGAAAAGCAAATTTAATCAATATTTCCCCCAAATGCTTGCAAAGCAGAGAGACTGATGAGACTACTATAAAAAGACCCCAAAAATAAAACCAAAAGACCGAAAGGGCCTAAAAAGTAAGGGGTCTCCATTTGCAATGGGGCGATCTATGAAAATGTCACAACATCTAGCCCCCACCCAAATAAATGTTCTCGAACATTTCAAAGACAAAATCCAATCCACGGGTGAAGTGTTGAAATTTTTTTTTGGGCAAAATGCATATTAAAGCACATTCATTTGATATTGCATAATTGTGTGCATATGCATCAATTCCATCTCACAAGAGCATCTAGACTCCTAGAATTAGTCATGGCAGGCTAAAAGGTTTCTATACTTCAAAAGCATCTAGGACATTACCTCGTTGCCAGTCAAGCGTCCATAGTTTTGATGAGGTTGTCTCTAGAATTTCCACGAATATTGCTCCACTGCTAGTCAGGCATCCATAGCCCCGATGGAGTTACCCGTATGCTCCCAAAGCCAATAATTTGAAATTCTTTTCATTTTTCATGTTTCTTTTCTTTTTTTTCTTTTTTTTGATATTTTGTTTGTGTTCCATCAATTCCTTTGGCTCATAAGCGATGAAGCTTACTAAGGGTTTGGAAATTTCAATGGTGCTGAAGCAAGATTTAGGATTTTCACCAACCATAACTTCTCCCAAGAGATCTAAATGACTTAGAGAAATTGATAACATAAGTGGAATACAACATCATCACCCCACCCACAAACATGAACTCCAAACAATTTAGTCCACTCCAAAACCCCAGACCAAAGAAAAAACACTTGAGCGAACAAGCTCAAGGGAAACTAGCACCAAAGGCTAGAAACCAAAAACCAAAAAAAATAAAACCATCAGGGAAACAAACAAGAAAGAAAAATGAAACAAAACAAGCCAAAACCCCCAAAAAAACAACAGGAAAACAAACAGAAAGGAAACCTAATCTAATAAAAACAAAAATTTGAACGGACAATAATCACAAGACCTAAATATATACAACTCCTAACATGATTTATCAAGATGTGCAGGAGCAACATGGCATTAGTCATGGTTTGAAGCCTTGCAAATTCATCTTTAAACTCATAAAAGTAATCTTTCACAATACAAATCTCAAACTCAAGCAAGACTTCAAGAAAGATTATCAATTGTGGCAACTCGTCAGGACCATGATCAATCCATAAACAAGTTCTTCTTTTGAGATTTACATAATCAAATTCATAACTTTCAAATTTAGGAGCAAGGAAAGAGACAACCTGGTGGTTTTCATGCGTGGGCAAGAATTCTCGCATATCATCCACTGCTTCATCAGGAGGTCGAATTTGTTGGTGTATCATCACACTTGCATCTAAAATATGCAGATTGAGATCACATTCAATGATGAGAAAACTGTGTAGTAGGAAATTGGGCCTACATGAGCTATGAAAATAGGGGCCACACATGGGGCAAGGGATTTGGGGGCCACAAGAACCAAAGTTGAGGCTATGTGGGAAGAGCCATCTGGACCCATAAGTCAAGAAGTCACATGGATAGGAGCACAAATCACACAAGCTACAGTGAGATTTTGAGTGGAACAACTTCCACTTTTTTTTCAAAGATGTCACAATTATTTTTCTTGTTAGTTCTATGATGCAAAATAATAATTTATAACTATTTAATAATGTCAGTTTAAAAAACTATGTTTTATGTTTGGTTAGTTAATAATTAATTCTTAAGAGAAAAAAATTAGAAATGTTGAAAAGAGTGATGTTCTTTATAGCGTCTTGTGAATGAAGAAGGCTTTTAACTAGATCAAACAAATTTATCAACATAAAAAAATATGAAAGATTAAGGTTTTTGTTAAACTATTGAAAGTGTAGGGTTAGTCTAAAGAGGGAGGAAGGTTTGTTATAGAGAGATACAAGCAAGTGAAACAAGAAGTAACCATTTGTATTGAAAGTAGTAATGTGATGAAGGTAATTATGCTTTGAAAAATAAAATAAAATAATTATTTACCATGAAATTAAAGACTATAAATTTAAGCAAGCGATGACAAAGCTGATAAAATTATTAGTGTTTTTGAATAAGAGCATTTAATGTTGTTGAATGAATCACTTTCATGGGTAGGTTTATGCCTATTCGAAGATATCAAAAGCAATGAAAGACGCAAATAAGGGGAAGAAGATTCATTTATATAAGTTATTTGGTTTGAGCATTATATTATTTTTTACTAATTCATAAAATATTTATTTAAAAAAAGTCGAAGTATGGATGGTTAGCAATTTATAATTTTGAAATATTTATATAGAGATTTTTTACTATGGAAAATACAAGTTAAAAAAAAATGTTATGTTTTTTCTGTAAAATGATTATGGAATGATAAAGATATTTTTAGAACTCATGGAAACTATTATAAATATTAGTTAGACAAAACTCTTTATTGTTCCTTGTGGGTCAATATGCCTAAAATTAGTAGTCTCATCTTAGAAATAGGAGAGGTGAAAAATAAAAATTTAATATCCTTGATGAGGATGATAACTTGTGAAGATGAAAATTTTAACCATGCTAAATATTTCTTGTCTCTTTTCTAAAAGCTTAAACAAATTAGCAACATATATATGGGGTGTTGGTTTATTCTCAACCAAATCACAAAGATCATTTAATATTAATGTATTTTTAACAATTTTACTCTTAAGGATTCACATGAGAGATAATATACATATATTAGAATTATTGTATTAATATAATTGTTAAAAAATTTAACTCGATGATGATGAATATGTAGTAAAATAAATATATTAGGTGGAAAATCTAAATCAAGAATATAGTTCTATATGTGTTAAAATCGATGATTATAAGTTGATTTCTATTATTTCAAATAGACATAAGTCCAACTACACAAATTAAAAGGAAAAGTTACAATGTAGGATGACTGCAAGAAGTTGAGTCCCACTTTTGGGCAAAAAGTGGAAGTGTTTTCTCTCTTGTTCAATTTTTTTGTCGATTGATGTTAAAATTTGATGCACTTAGAGATTGAATCTCAAAAAAAATCAGTAATAGAAAATGTAGTGCTCGGAGTCTACTTTTCAAATATGTAATTTATTTTAATACCTACATGATAGAAATTTCTTTTTAGTAGGCATGTTTAAAAGCCGGTTTTTCAAAATGTTTATTTCAGGACCATACCACACATGTGTACAACCACCCTTTTTTGATGCAAATAAATGAATTTTTGTAAATCATTCTAGGAAACGATACCTAAGCCACCAAATATTGATGAGAATATTATTTCTTATTTTTTTTTGAATATATGTTTTTTAATTAATTTTTAACTGACAATAAAGTATATTTTCAAAACATCGGGTGTACGACCACCATAATTTGATGAAAATTTCATAATTTTCAAAAGAAAATTAATATTCAAAAGAATTGTATGTAGATCAATGTCATATAATTTATTTTTCTAAAATCCTAAAAACAAAAAAATTATTAAAGTTTTACTGACCCTTGGTAATTTAGGTTTAGGTACCACTTTTTATTAATAAATAATATAAAAATAGTAAAAAATAATCTTATCACTATGAAATTTACATTTATGAAATCAGGATGCTGAAAACTCTAATGGGTTTTCGTTTCGTCAACAAATTCAATCAAGAAGGCCCTCAAAAAATTAGGCTAAGGTAGAAATCTGATGTCGTTTTACCTTAGCCATTCTTTTGGGGGTCCAAGCATAGGCTTGGTGGAACCAAGCCTATCTCAAAGAAAAAAACAAGGCTAAGGGTTGTTTCTCGCCTCTAATTTTAAAAAACGGGCACTCATTTTTTAAATTCAAAAATTGGGCGTCTGTTTCACTTTGTATCGTTGAAAGTGAAACGGGCACCCATTTTTAAAACGAGCACTCGATTCTAAAATGGGAACTTGTTTCATTAAATAATGGGCGCCCATTTCTGAAAAGATTCGTTGGGCTAGAATTTGACCCACAAGCACAAATCCCAATGATTATATGATTTTTCAATCATTGCCTGACAGGTATGATCTGCAAAGAGAATGTTTTGATTAATCATTCTCTTTTTTGGTCTTATTATCAATTTGGTAAAGAGATCGATTCAAATTCAAAATTTGGTGCAGCCATGGGATCAAATCAACGTAGGAAGAGGCAAAGGAAGGTTCTGACAGCTGAAGAGATTGCAGCAAATAGGGAGAAGGAGGCAATACGTCAACGAGAGAGAAGAGAAAGAATGAGACAAGGAGCTTCAAGTTCCACAATCATTTCAGAAGAGGAGAACATTGATGAGACCATAAATGCTAATGAAGGAAACACAATAGAACCATTTAATTCAAGTGCATCTTCTAATCCATTATTGGATACATTTATGTCTTCACAACCCTATATTTTTTTCTCATGAAGAAATTGGTGATTTAGTAGAAGCAGATTACTTATTAAATCAAATGCCAATTGAAAATAAAACCCCAAATGAAATTAGAACTCAAGTTGAAACTGAAATTGAAATCCAAATTGAAACCCCAAATGAAACTAGATCTCAACTTGAAACTGAAATTGAAACCGGAATTGAAACTCCAAATGAAATTGAAAATCCACCTACAACTGAAACCAATAATGTGGATGTAGACATAGAAACACCAATTGAAAATGAAACATGTTTGATTGATAATCAATGAATGAAAATTTTAAAATTAAAAGTGATGTACTAGACAATCTTCCTGGCTTGGTTCAATGGAGATAGATTAGTACACACACAAATAGATTGTTTAGACATTTTTTTTATAATAAAAAATTTGGGTTTCAATGTCAACTATTGGTACAACTAATTAAAATGACTAAAATGTGAAAAAGTGATGAAGAAGTTAGGCTTTTATGTCAAACCCAAGAAGAAGGATGAGTCTTTAAAACAAGTTGTATCGACTTTTGCTAGTGCCTTTGATACAATTGGAAAGAAAAGTCATTCTAAAGATAAAAATGCAGCACAACGGGCAATAACAACATCTCTTGTAAGCCAAACAACTTCTGATAAAAGAATGATGAGTAACATAAGTGGATATCTTAATATTCATTGTAAAACTTTGTTAAGAACTGTAAAAAGAAGAGTTAACTTTGAAAGTGATCGAACAAACAATTTGTGGACTTTTAGTTGTAGACTACCAAGATCTGATATGAAACTTACTGGTGAAGTCAAAACTTTAATCAAAAAATTCTGGCACGATAATACGAGAGTATCACCTAATGCTAGAGATGTTCTTAAATTATGAGTTGGGTCAAAAATTCATGATTCACATCCAAAACACCTATTGGACATGACTCAAACTGAATTGTACCAAAAAAATTTGGATGATAAGGTGTTTACTATTAGCATTTATCAAAAGTCTTTTGAAAAGTGTAAACCTTGGTATGATCGAATTAACAAGGAAATAGTCACATGCTGTTGCAAAATGCATGTTCAATTTCATTACCATTATGATGTATTTTGATATTTACCTGTTACCATGCATAATAATGGAATGTTGCAATAATGTGGTATAAATATACAACCTGAAACTACAAAGGATTTTATATCAAGTTTGTTTTGCAACCCACCAAATGAGCAAAAATTTCTTTTCAATGCATGTGTTTCCGGTGTATGTGATATATGTGGCAATCTTGCATTGTTGGATGAATATTTGCATTAAAATATTTCAAATGATTTTGGACAACAATTAGTTGATGTTAAAATATTTAAAACTATTGAGTATCCACTAAAGGATGGAAAGGTTGGAAGACAATGTGATCTAATCACTGAAAAAGTTAGTGTTCATGCATTTAGGAATGAATTTAAGAGTAAGAGCATACCTAAATATGTTAAACACTCTCAAAATGCTAGATGGCTTGAAGGTCAGTTTTGAATATGTAAGGATACATTTACTGTTGGTATTATAATTTCGATCATTGAATTTGCAGAGAAATATACTCTTGCACCACAAGATGAGGTCCAATCACAATACTACAATTTAATGCAAGTATCATTTTTTGTCCATATTGTCTATAGGCATGCACCAGATAGTATAAAAGAGGATCGTAAAATTTTGAGAGAGTACCATTTCTATATTAGTGATAATAAATTACACTCATCTGAGTTTGTCCATTATTGCTTCAAGACCTTTTTTGAGAATTTGAGGGAGAGAGAAATTCAGATGACACAACATCTAATATGGTCAGATAATTGCATACGGCAATCCAAGAATGCTAGAATGTTTTATTGGTTGAGTATGACTCATAAGAAAACTAATATCGAACACATGTGAAGTTTTTTTGCGGCTGGACACGGGAAAGGATAACATGATGGTGTCGGTGCATGTGTTAAGAGAGCCCTTTGCAAAGAGCAAGTCAAATTCGAGGAAAAGACTAATTTTAAAAATTCAAGTGCAATTGTGGATTGGTGTAGTGCAACTTTATCCACAGGATCAAGTCAGAACTCTACAATTAGATATTTCTTCTGGCTAGTTAAAGAGGAGAATATCCTTCCAAGATATGATTGTGATACAATCAATGGGTCAGCTAGATGGCATTCATTTAAGAGTTCTAACTCTAACACTTGGACTATATGGACTAGAGATCTTGCATGCTTTTGTCAATTTTGTGTTGAAGGTGAATGGGAAGAATTCGAGAATATGGAATGGGTCAAAGAATGGCAACACAAATCCTTAACACCTAGTGAGACACAATATCAAGATGCTATAAGAAATGAAGACCCAGATCATGCATTTGCATCATAAGATTATGATTGTGTTTCAGACCTCATACAACCTGGTAATTTAATTTAATTTCTTGTTTATAACTTTAAATTATATATTTTTAAGTATTGTCATATAATTTATGATTGTATTTGAATTATAAATTATAACAATTTTTATTTCTACATTTACTTAAATTTGTTTTCTAGGACATGTGTATGTTGTTGTTGCACCTGAGGATAATGATGAGTAGGTTGAGTATTGGCTAGCTAGATGTGTAGAACCTAAGAAAAAGTTGATATGTGATCAAGTAGATGATGATGGTTTTTAGTATCCAGTTAGGACTGTTTAGGTAGTTGGCACATGGATACGCAAATACTTAACAAGAAGGAATGGCTTATCATCTTATGAAGACTACCAATCAGAAAAGAAGATTATACACTATTGGTGGCAAGAAACATCAAATTAGAAAGATACAAACATAGACCTGCTAATAAGGTATTGTGGACACTTTCAATAGAAGAGCATGAGGCAATCATAGACGCATTGTAGAAGGGAGAGGATGCAGAGGGTACACATTAGGTTGAATCAAATTTATATGCACGTAAGTTTGTGTTAATTGTGTGAACTCTTTTATATTTAATTATGATAAAAAAAAAATTATCCCTTTAACATTGTATTTGTCCACATTTGATACAATTTTGGTTTCATAAACAACATTGTATTAGTTATCTTCTTCTTAATGTTATCTTGTGCACATTGTAATTGTGTTTCAATCATTCTATTTTTTATTGTGTTACATTGTATTTGTCTAGTTTAGATACAATTTTGGTCCGATAATAATTTAATATTATTTTGTGCACATTGTAATTGTGTTACAATCATTCTATTTTTTTATGCTATATTTATTTTATCATAATATCTTGATAGATTAATTGTAAGTTCTTGATTTTATTATTATTATAAGAATAGGATGTTATTGTAAATTGGGATAATTATTTTATTGAATTATAAACAGTTGTACTATAAGATGATCAATCATAATGTAAAAATATAAAGTCATAAATAGATCATATATAATCACTAGAGGGCACCAAATCACATAACATCACATATATAATCACAAGAGGGCACCAAATCACATAACAAGACCTCATATCATAATAGCAAGGAAATGACATAATAAAAAGTCCTATATATAATCACATAACAATTCCTGATGACATAATAACAAAACTTGAAAAAATAATAACAAGGAAATGACATTAAAACAAGTCCAAATAACATAATAACAAGTCCTAGGATAACATAACAAGTGTCATCATAAAAATTCCATAATACAATAACATGACATGATCTAAAATATATATTCTAAGAACTCTCATGCATCTCATCTGCAATCCTCTTCACTCCACGTGAACGTGGCTGAGATGAATCATTTTGCTACATGTGGTCCTGAGATGCACCATCCTATGTGTGTGCAGTATCAGTGTTTCCACCCTCCTATACATTATTAAAATATTTTACATGAGAAGAATGTTTAACATGAGAAGAAGTTACTTGCATAATTCACTTATAAAGTAATTAAATACTAAAAATTTAAAATAAATTACCATACAACCATGCTCTATAATGCCCTCACTAGTACATGGAGGTCCACTCTCACAAACAGGAAAAGTGGTTGTAGTCAAGTCCTGTAAAAATAATTGTACATCAATTTTCATAATCCCTATAAAATCCAAGTACACAATATAAACAAATTAGAAATTACTTTTCTAATCATCACCGCAATTGGCAATGTTGACGGTTGCATCTGGCTCAATCTGGTAGCCATACCAATAATGGTAGTGGTATCGACTTGAACAACATATATAAAGCATGAATCAAAATTGTATATACATTAGTTATAAAGTATATAAATACACTACAAGTTTATCATAGAAAAGCATAAATATGGTGTGTCATGTGTAACCAAAGTAACTGATGGGTGAAGGTGTACATGTGATGCACAATCAAACAATCCAGAAGCCTACAATTGCAAAAATAACAAACATGAATCAGAGTTGTACATAAATTAGTAAGCATATAAACACTTCAAATTAATGGATGAAAAAAATACTAGTGGTATATGAGGCTGAGCCTCAGTGGTCGATGGGTCACGTGAAGAACTACCCCCCTTGGTGCTACACGAAGCACCCTACAAAATGGAAAAAATATATCATACACATCATTAAATTATATTTTTTATTATTTATTTTAAATGTACATATCAATACAATGTATCTAGATGAAAGTGCATACCGTAAATGGGGCACTGACATCTAAGTATCGAGGTAACATGATGTCAATCCCTCAATGACATGGTATGATCCATCCTCTATTCAAAAAAATTGACTCATGTTATGGTTTATATGTGTATATATAAGAAATTTAATATTTCACTGTAAATTATATAAATAAATTTGTACCTCTGTAGGTTGATCATCGTCTGCTCACAGGAGATCAACATATGAAGAGATGGCATCAGCATATGCAGCCTCCTCGATATCATCATCACCACCATGGGTAGCACCAACATCATCAAAATCATCATCTCCTCCAAGGGCAGCCTCACTCTGTGGACTCGTACATACATTCTCGCAGCTCATGCAAACATGTGCTAAGTTGGGGGCAGCCCTCATCTCGCGCAACTAATGTACCAAATTGCCTGATAGGGCACTCAATGAACCAAGAGCAAAATCCATTGGTCGATGATGGGTAGGTGCTGGAAAAACTATTACAGGGAGAGGAACCAAGGGATCATCGCACACATGATTTCTAAATCTGTCGCTCAATTTGGTCCTCGACCTATCCTGGGGCATGCCTCTCCCGACCCCCTAAAATGATCCAATGTCAAAGTAATTGGGTTTTTTACCCAATTCAAATTCGGCACACAATTTTTTCAAAAAATACATGGGAACCTCATGATTGGAGTGTGGTGGATAGTCAAAGACCATCCACCACCACTCCCAAAATTGTCTATCTATGTCAGGGTGCCTACACCATTGAATAGAGATCTATGGATTCTTTGGATCTATCTCTTCGCCTATCTTAGGATTCACAAAATATTGTTTCAAATCCATTTTTGTTATTTTTATTTCATTGACTTGTTTATATGATAGGCCATCAGCGTAAAAAACATGCAATCCCTCCCTCCAACTATAATAGCTATCTAGCTCACTATCTAAAGCCTATACAGACTGAACAATCCCTTGCATACTATCTACAAGATGTAACAAATTTGGAGGAGGATGAGGCTCGCGTCTAATGTTGTGGATATCTCTAATCAAAGAATCAATATCCCTCCTAATGGTCTGCCTCAACTGATCAGGTGGAGGTGGAGGTGGAGGGGGTGGAGGTGGATGTGGCTCTAGACCTAATAGCTCATCTATCTCAAACTCGTCCATTATGTGAAATAATCTGCATATATATACAAACATGAAAATTTAAAATTACTATTTAATTTACATTTCACCTTCTAAAAAAAATTAAAATTAAATACAATTTACCAACTTAAATATAAAAAAGGAAACTCACATAGATCTATATTATTAATAGGTGGGTCTATTTTAATAATAAGAATCATTTAAAAAATATTATCTACTTAAATCAAAGTATAAGAAATATTCTACAAAATAAAACATCATAACGCCCCTGCAACTCAAACAATACTTTTTTACCTATTTTTCTTAATATATATATATTTATTTTTAATAATCATTTTATAAATCATTTTTAACATGGAACATGAATTTGATTTAACATAAGGAACATGAATTTGATAAATTATTTTGATTTGAGATAGAACAATATTATATAAGGAACATGAATTTGATTTAACATCTAAAGATGCATTAGTATAAGTTCCATCAAAATCATAAAAAATAATCATGAGAGAGAGAGAGAGAGAGAGAATAGATAATGAATAATCATCTCCTCTAGACTTCATTGAGGACTCATTCTTGATTAAGATTTTTTTTAGTTGGCATTTTGGGCCATAATGGTGCATTTATATGTTTGTTATAGAGAGATGGATGATTACAATACCTATGATAGTTGTACTTTGGGACCCATAATAGTTGACCATATTGTCATGAGAGGCTTCTAATCATAGTTTAATTGTAGCGTTGTGTAGTTACATAGTTGGTGTTATCTTATTGGTTGGATATCTTGGGTTTTCTCTACCCTTTGGAAGATCTTAGTATTTCTAATAACTTATTTGATTGGGGAGGACTATGGGTGAATTGGAAATCTTGTGTTTTTTGGTTCCTATAGTGATCTCTAGTTCATCTTTTCAAAGAAGGTAATTGATGCAGAGAGTCTCGGAGCCTTGTTTGATACACCTTCTTGAGTGACTTGTCATACTCAACCCTACAACTATTCAAGTCCTTCCTATGGCACTTGGCAGGGGTTATGATAATAAGACCTCCAAGGTCTGAACCTTCTTGAATTTCCTCCTAAGTATAGACAATGGTTTCTGGACAATCAACTCCACCACTTGAGGTTGTCTCCTCGATTACTCACAAACTCCTCTCCTGGGCTCGAACCACTCCTGCAAGGATATTAACACACAATCTCTTCCTATAGTTTCCCAATGCATAAACAAGTTTTATTAAATGTTTTTTGAGGTTTAAGACTCACCAAATCCATCACCTTGGCTTCTTAACCCTTCTAGGTCTCTACCAGCACCCAATTAGGCCTAATTGCATTAGCCCTCCCTAGGCAGTTTTAGGGATTTAATTTGCAAAAGTCCCAAACAGGCATAGAAATAAATCATGGATTTGATTACCCTTTTATAAATTAAATAAAATAATGGAAAAGTTCATATGGGTTGTTTGTACAAGTGGGGTTTCCAATGCTGCACTATTTTGAAAGGTTTTAGGCCTAGCTGATGAATTGGCAAGATGGGTCTAGAACTCTTCACTAGTCAAATATCCTACTCCAAAAACCTTGAGAACCTTCAAGGGGACTCAAAGGGATTTCCATTCATATTCCACTTGATCCTACACCAATCTCCATGTGCTTACAAATCACACTTTTCTTGTTGTCCTAACTCACCTACTCCCAGCAGTGAGCCTAGGGCTTCATTGTTTCTCCTCCTCCTCGACCTGAAACATTACACACCCTATTACTAAGCTATGTATAGACCCTAACCTATCATTCTTAGTTATTTCAATAGGGGCCATCAAATAATTCCTAGGTTAGAGCCATTTCTTTCTCTTAAACCCTACTTGCAAGGGTTTTGCTCCTAGTTGCAAAGAATGAAAGAAAACTCTACAACCTCAAAGAATCAAACCTGCAAATCAACCTTAATGAAAGAAAATACAATGAACATACAAATATGGAAATGATTTTACACCATATAGTTTGTACTGAACTGTACAAGCAAGGAAACACGGAAACACAAGAGAAAACTATCAAAAACTGGTAGAAACAAGGTTGCTTCACTAACCAAAAACTTGCTCTTGCATTTCCAATCATCCAAACCATATAACAAAGTGAAATTTGTCTTATATCCACTTTTTTTATTTGGTTCAACCAACTTCCTAATGCCTATAACAAAAAATGCAACTTTCGCAAGAAATTGCAAAATGTTGCTCAGCAACTTTTGACAACTTTTGCTCCAGGATACAATTTTGCATTCTAATGCATTCTAAGGATCTTAAAGGTCCTCAAATACCCTAGAAGACCTAAAAAAAAAAAATTGACTTTTAATACATGAATACATTCATCTGGAGTATTTTTCCTGTGAACTAGCTAAGCATCTCACTTCTCAGACTAACAACATCCTGACCACAATTGACTCAAACCAAAATTTGGACAACTCAACCATGGATCTACTAAGTCCTCAATTGTTGGTCCATTATTACATCACAAATTAGTACACAAACTTAAAATAAATCAAATCTTTCATTCTTGGAGTGCTAGGTGCCTTGCACCATACTCCCCTGGGTCAAAGAACTCAAGTCCCTTGAGTTATAGGTTTGAAATCTCCACTCCATGCTGAAGTATATCTGCCTCTAACATCCACATGGTATCTAAATCAGGTAACCCTTTCCACTTAATAAGATAGTGCTTGTAGACTCCTGTCCTTGTCTTTTTTACTATCTTGGTATCCAAGATACTCTCTAACTCAACTGGTTGACTAGGTGGCAAATCCTTTTCCCAATCTTTGTGAACCAGTGATGGTATGTCTATTTGATTTATTGGTGACTTTCCCTTGTATGGATAGAGATCACATACATTAAAAATAGGAGATATCCCCAAGGTAGGTGGAAGTTCAACCTCATAGGCAATCTACCCATACTTGTGCACCACCTTGAGAGGTCTAATTTTCTTCATCATGAGCTTGATAGGCTTCCCTTTGGGAAGTCTCTCCTTCCTAATTTATGCCAACACTAAGTCTCCTACTTGAAATTATAGCTTCCTCCTTGTTTTATCATCTTGAACCTTATATTGCTCAGATTTTTGTTGTAAGGACTGCCTTACCTTATCATGCACCTCGTTAATGCCTTCTACAAAGTTCTCCCCTTGTGCACTCTTGGGTGCCATTGAACTAAGATCTCTAAGCTCTAATATGCCCCTAGGATAGAATCCATATAGTATCTCAAAAGCACTTTTACCTGTGCTACAGTTCATTGAGTCATTATATGCATATTCTTCCTATCCAAGTACTAGATCCCAAGTTTGCCCATGTTGTTTGGCAAGACATCTTAGCAAGTTACCCAATGACCAGTTAACTACCTTTGTCTAGCCATATGATTGAGGATGATATATAGATGAGAAAGATAACTTGGTGCCCAACTTCCTCCAAATTGTCCTCCAAAAGTGGCTCAAAAACTTCATATCTCTATAACTAACAATGTTGATTGGAAGACCATGAATTCTGACTATCTCCTTGAAGAAGAGGCCTGCAATATAGGTGGAATCATTGGTACTCTTTTAAGGTATTAAATTTTCCATTTTTCTAAACCTATCTACTACCACATACACACTATCAAATCCTCTTGGTGTCCTAGGCAAGCCTAACACAAATTCCATGCTCAAACATTCCCGAGGCCTCTAAGGTATGACCAAGGGTTGATATAAACTTGCATTACTTGAGGTTCCTTTTTCTCTTTGGCAGATGGTACATTTCTCTAAAATTCTTCTCACTTCTAATTGCAACTTGGGCCAATAATAAAACCTACCAACCTCCTACAAAGTCTTATCAATGCCAAAATGACCTCCTAGACCTCCTTGATCCTTTTCTTGAATAATATTTTCCCTCGTAGAACATTGAGGTATGCAAAGAAGATGACCTTTGAACAACAAACCCTCTTGTATCATGTATTCTAAATAAGAAACATGTGAGGTATTAGAAAAATAAGAACAAACATTATATATCTCTGCAAAATCCTTATCATACTTATAGAGGTCTTTCAACTCACTCAAACCCACACTTTGCAATTGAATCTCCTACATGGTCATGATTATCCTACTTAGTGCATCAGCAATTTTGTTGGCTATCCCTTTCTTGTGTTTAATAGTGAATGTATAAGATTGTAGGTACTCAACCCACTTTAGGTGTCTTTGGTTCAACTTCTCCTTCCCATTGAGAAAACTAAGGGCATGGTTGTCAGTGAAGACTACAAATTCTTTGGGCAGCAGGTAGTGATGCCATTTTTTCAATGCTTTAACCATTGCATACAACTCCAAGTCATATGTGGAGTACCTTTTCTTAGCTTCATTTAACTTTTCTGAGAAGAAAGCTATAGGATGTCCCTCTTGGCTTAAAACTTCCCCTATTGCCCTTTGGCTTGCATCACATTCTACTATAAACAACTGATTGAAATCAGACAATCTAAGGGTTGGCAGCTCTGCTATCTTGGTTTTCAGCCTTTCAAACCCCTTATTGACTTCCTCTGTCCACTTTAAGTGACATTTAATCCCTCCTTTAATGGTATTGAGAATAGGAGCACAAACAAGTTTCTCACAAATTTCCTATAAAAAGATGCCATTCCATTAAAGCTACTAACTTCACTTATGCCCCTAGGGATAGGCCAATTAAGTATTACTTCTACCTTACTCATCTTGTATATTTTGTCTAAGGCCATTCATGTACTTGGCCAGCTTCTCCACCTCATTCTCATGCTTCCTAGCCCTCAAACCGAGCTTATGGAACTCTTCAGTGTATACATTGACATCTAACTCCCTTTGTTTCAAATTTTGTAGTCTCTTATGAATTTGAACTTCATAATCTCCTGGAAGGAATTGTGCCTTGATTCTGATCTTCATACGCTCCCATGAAGTTATCTTCTTTTTGCCTTCTTGCATCATATTCCACCAAACCAATGTTGATCCTCTCATTCTTGATTTGGCGACATTGACTCTTTTCTCTTATTCTACCTCTTTGTAATCAAAGTGATTATTGAGAGCTTCTATCCAATCTAGCAATTCTTCTCCATTGAGGTTTTCTCCATATGTGGGTAATCCATCCAGGTTGTCTTCAGAAATGGATTTGACTGCATCTAGGAATAAATTTTGGTCTTGAGGCATAGCTATTGCTGCTGTTTCCTCTTCATCTTCTACTTCTTCATTAGTTTCATCACCCCATTTTGTTTTAACCTTCCCCTTCTCCTTCTTTACCTCTCTGGTTCCTCTGCTTCCTTCTGCATCCTTCAATCCTTCTATCATCTCTATCACCATCTGTCGGATGGCTTCTGGAGTCATTGCCTTTTGAGGCATTGAACTTGCTTTTGATTCTTCACAATCTGACATACACCAAATATTTCAAAGAATGGCTCTGATACCACTCTTATGTAGAGAGTCTTGGAGCCTTGTTTGATACACCTTCTTGAGTGACTTCTCCTACTCAACCCTACAACTACTCAAGTCCTTCCTATGGCACTTGGAAGGGGTTATGATAATGAGACCTCCAAGGTATGAACCTTCTTGACTTGCCTCCTAGGTATATCTAATGGTTTCTGGACAATCAACTCCACCACTTGAGTTTCTCTCCTCAGTTACTCACACACTCCTCTCCTGGGCTCCAACCACTCTTGCAAGGATCTTAACACAAAATATCTTCCTATGGTTTCCCAATGAATCAACAAGGTTTCTTCAATTTTTTTTGAGCTTTAAGACTCACTAAATCCATCAGCTTGGCTGCTTAAACCTTCTAGGTCTCTACCAGAACCTAATTAGGCCTAATTGCATTAGCCCTCCCTAGATGATTTTAGGGGTTTAATTTGCAAAAGTCCCAAACAATCCTATAAATAAATCATTTATTTGAGTACCCTTTTGGAAGTTATAGACAATACTAGAAAAGTGCATTTGGGTTATCTGTACAAGTGGGGTTTCCAATTCTGCACTATTTTGAAGGGTTTTAGGCCTAGCCGGAGAATTGGAAAGATGGGTCTAGAACTATTCACCAATCAAATATACTACTCCAAAAACCTTGGTAGCCTTCAAGGGGACTCAGAGGTCTTTCCATTCATATGCTACTTGGTCCTGCACCAATCTCCATGTGCTCACAAATTGCACTTTTCTTGTTGTCCTAAATCACCTAATCCCAGCGGTGAGCCTAGGGCTTCATTGTTTCTCCTCCTCCTAGACCTACAACATCACACACCCTATTCCTAAGCTATGTGCAGACCCTAACCTATAAATCTTAGTGATTTCAACACATTCCATCAAATAATGCCTAGGTTAGAGTCATTTCTTTCTCTTAAACCCTACTTGCAAGGGTTTTGCTCCTAGTTGAAAAGAATGAAAGAAATCTCTACAACCTGGAACAATCAAACCTGAAAATCAACCTGAATGAAAGAAAATAAAATTAAATACAAATATGGCAATTATTTTACACCATCTAGTCCGTACTAGACCGTACAAGCAAGGAAAAACAAGACAAAACTGTCAAAAAATGGTGGAAACAAGGTTGCTTCACTAACCAAAAACTTTCTCTTGCATTTCCAGTCCTCCAACCCATACAATAAAGTGAAATTTGGATTATATCAACTTGTTTCAGTCGGTTCAACCAACTTCCTAACACCTATAGCCAAAAATGCAACTTTTGCAAGGAATTGCAAAATGTTGAGCAACAACTTTTGACAACTTTTGCTCCAAGATACAATTTTGCATTCTAATGCATTCTAAGGCTCTTAAAGGTCCCCAAACACCCTAGAAGGCCTAAAAACAACTCAATTGAATCCTAATACATGAATACATTCATCTGGAGTATTTTTCCTATGAACTACCTAAGCATCTCACTTCTTAGGCTAACATCATCCTAAGCACAATTGACGCAAACCAAAATTTGGACAACTCAACCATGGCTCTACTGAGTCCTTAATGGTTGGTCCATTATTAAATCACAAATTAACACACAAACTTAAAATAAATCAAAGCTTTCATTCTTGGAGTGCTAGGTGCCCTGCACCAGTAACTTCCATGAAATTACAATTTAGTACCCTTGCAATATTTAACCATTATCTTCAATTAGGCTACCACTTTATATTTTCAACTTGATAGGAATCGATTCAACTATTCTCTTTCATTTTTAACTAAATCCATTAAATTCATAGCTTATATCTATGAACTTGTCAATACATGTACTGCTTTGTTGTGTTCTTTCCTAGAATTATGGGATGACTTCATCATCGTAACTAGTAGTACTACACTAAGTTGAAGCTTGAATAATTAGTAGGTTCTCTACTCTTGGAGGAGTTAAAACAAAAAAAAATCTAATTATTTTAAAGGATGCATTGATTATTAGAGGGAGATAAAAGGATAAAGCAAAGTGAAAAAAATAAGAAAAAGGACAAAGCTCCAAATCTAAAGTGAGATCTAAGTCTCTCAATAAATCCTATGTTAAGCTTTATAATTATGTCAAGAAAATCCACATAAAAAATGAATGCAAGAAAAATATTACAAGAATGAAATAAATGATGATTTAGATTCAATAAATTATTAGGATGACAATAGTGATATAACTGTTATATATCTAGAATGCATATATGTGAGGATACATGGATGATTAAATATAGAGATTATTTCCACATGACATTCTATTTCTCATTGAGGCATAATTTTACATTTAGTGTACCTTTTTTTAAGTTCAAAAACATCTTTAGATGCACATTGCGACATTGGTAGAAGGTGGACTTTCGGAGTAGTTGAAACTTAGTATAATAATGTCACTTTAGAAACAATTGGGATACTTCACCAATAATGTCACTTTGATGACAAGTTGAAACTTTGGCAACTTTTTATGACACTTTAACAACACTTAATGTTACTTCAATAAGAGCTAACATTTAGTGGAAATCTATCACTTTGGTAACCATTGGACTTAATGGACATGCTACCTCTAGGTTGGAATTTAATATCTAGCATCTCAATGACTCACCCTTACATCTAAGACTTCCATAAGGTTTTAAATAATATACTATGGTGTAGCATGAACACATGGGCCACATTAGTGAAAAAGAACTTAGATATTTGAATAATAAAAACCTTGTTGAGGGATCAACTAATTATTTTTTATTTTCACTTTTGTGATAATTGTATATATGAATAAAATTGTTTCTAGTTTTATTTGAGATATACTTAGAGATATGTCTACACCTATAAATATGGAGAAAATATAAACTAACTAGAAACAACATTTTGCTACACCTAGAATTATGAAAAAACATAAATTATTTGAGCAATATTTGTTTGTACTTAAAGATTTGGAGGACATGAGTCATGTGCTTTGTGATAGTATGATTGGGAGCCTCATGTATGCTATGGCCTACACTAGACAATAAATTACCAAATAATGGGGGTTTTGAGTTGGTTTGTGGCTAATCTTAAAAAGAATCACAAGGTTGCATTCAAGAGATTTTTTAGATATCTTTATGGTACTTTGGATTTCTCTATTTGTTATCAAGGATCTTTAGAAAAAAAATGCTTTCAGCAACCATGTTTTCAAAGCACAAAGTTTGGAAAGAAGAAATTTTAGTAGTAGGATTGTTCCACATGTTATTAAAAATATAGAGACTTGTAAACTCAAATTGGATATGGGATGTTGACATTGGGAAGTCTAACATTGACTTTGTATTTAGTCTATGTGGTGGTGCAATTAGTTGGATGAGTAGGTGGCAGGTTGTGGTTTCTCTTTCCACTATTACGTCAAAGTATATGACAAGTTATCATATTTGTAAATATATAGTATATCTTTAGAGATTGGGATAAGTTAGGAAGTAGTGAGGATTAATACTGATAGTTAAAGTATTATAAAATTTAAGAACCCTATTTGTCACACACAAAAAAGTACATTCATATTCATTATCATTTTAAAGTTCAATTTAAACATAAATTAGAAATCAAAACATAAATTAAACATCTAACTTTTACAAAAGAATCCTATAATTAAATACAACATTTAGAAATATAACTTTAAACATTCAAACTTTTATGCATGATTAAAATAGAGAGAGAGAGAGAGGGAGAGTAAGTAATTAGAGATATAATGAGTTAGAGAGAGAATAGATAATGAGAGATAGAGAGTAGGTAATGATAGAGAGAGGGTAATGAAAGAGAGAGAGGGTAACATGTGAGAGAGAGAGGGGGATAATGTGTGTGTGTGTGAGAGAGAGAGAGAGAGAGGGAGAGAGAGGGGGTAATGTTGTGAGAGAGAGAGAGAGAGAGAGGGGTAATGAGAGATTGAGAGAGAGAGAGAGAGTAATGATAGAGTAATGATTCCTATGGACTTGAAACCACTCTCAAACATCCTAACAATATATATGAAATATAACTTAAAGTATAAGTGACTTATACTTAAATGTTATATTTCATATATATCCTAATGAAGAGCTTAGAACTTGTGAAAAGCATCAAAATCCTCCATGCATGAAGAATTCCGCCCAAGGAAATGATTGGGCGCTAGATGAGGCAGGTCAGAAAATGTTTGGAATTTCATGAATCCTCCACAAGGGTGAAAATCTACCCAACTATGGACTTGGGTGCCAAAATGAGGGTCTCAAGGATTCGCAAAAAATTCCATGAATCCTTCACATAGTGAAAATTCTGCCCCAGGAAATGATTGGGCACCAAAATGGAGGAGGCAAGGATAAATGAAAAAAATTCATGAATCCTCCACAGGGGTGAAAATCCACCCAACTCTGGACTTGCGAGCCAAAATGAGGGTCTCGAGGATTCACAAATAATTCCATGAATCCTTCACATAGTAAAAATTCCACCCCAAGAAGTGATTGGGTGCTAGAATGGAGGAGGCAACGATAAATGAAAAAGTTTCATGAATACTCCACAAGGGTGAAAATCCGCCCAAGAAGAAGAAATTCCAAGAAAGTGAAAAAATTCGCTAAGTGTCGGAAATTCCTTCCTTCAGGAAAAAATTCCAGGAAAGGTAAAAAAATTGACTAAGTGTTTGAAATTTCTTCCTTCAGGACATAGCTCTTGGAAATCATGAAAATTGGCTAAGGCATGAAGAATTTCCTTCCTCAGGGTAAGGAACAAATTCCTTTCCAAAGGAGAATTCCTCCACAACAAGAAATCACACCCAAGGATGAATTGAAGATAAAATTTATAAGGCAAGGAAGGAATCAGGGATGAACTAAACAAGAAATTTCCCCCCAAGGAAAAATTTGAAAAATCCAGTTTTAGGGCTCAAATTACCTCCAAATTTAGAAATTTTTGATGATATGGATACATGAGAGAATTCTCTCTCTCCTGGACCAAAACGCTAATATTGTGGAAATTCCTAAAAAATAGGAGATGGTGGACAATTGTTGAAAATCTCCTCCAGAGCAAGGAGAGTTCGAGAAACTTCAAGAAAAGATCTTCATGGATCAAATTCTTCTCTCTTGAAGTTTTCTCTTTCCAAAGTTTTCTCGCCAGGTGGCAGCTGAGTCAACGGACATTGAATTAATGAAGCATCTCTCTACATGCAGCCATCACAATTATGGCATTATGATAGATTCCTTTTGCATGCACTCATCACATTCAGAAGATGATGGTGCATTTATGGCATCATGGGCAATTTTTGCATGAAGGTACATTCATTGCATAGTGGGCACTTATAGAATGTAATTAATTGTAATGGGATGGAATTAATTATATATGGGCATGATGGGTTATTAATTGGAGATTCCCACCTTGTTTCATCTTGAGTGGAGAATCTTTAGGGCAAACCCTAATTAGGGTTTTGCATGTAATCATGGCTTGAGGCCTATATAAAGGGGTGACCCCATCATTTGTAAAGGAGGGAGCCTTGTATGAAATGTTGCGATAAGTTTTGAGATAATAATAGTGAAACATTGTTCTCTGATGGTGTTCACTTAAGTTATTTTTTCAAAGCTTGCATGGTTTCACCTTCCTCACTTAGAGTAGAAGTAGTATAGTGCTTTGATTTCAATGGAGAATGTAATTCTGTTTGATGAATTTCCATGGTTCATACTTTTTGCATCTTGTTGATTGTAAGTTGTAGTGTAAAGTTAGCCCGAACCCCCTAAATTTGTGCTAAGCTTGATTGTAGATGGTAGTTTGGATTGCACTATTTTTGGATATTCAAATGTACTTTCTCAATTTGAACATCCTCTAGCATCCCCAGAAGATTGCACTGGTTCTTGCGGAGTTGTAGTTGATCTTGGCGAAGCAGAGCTTGGTTTATTTGGAATTTGTCCACCAAAGCACTATTCATTGTTATCACTACCCTTAGGAGTAGATTTAGATCCTTCAAACCCTTTCCCTTTTACTTTCAATTCATTTTAGTCTGTTCGAAGTAGCAGGATCGTAGAATTGCCATATCCGATGATGGAGTTCCAGCCACAACAAAGAAGTGAAAGAACGATGCAAATGTAAGGCCCCTTGGATTACCAACAAACACATCAGCCAATTGTGTCACGTCCATAGCATGAAGGAACCTTGGAGTCGATTGTTTGAACTTCTTGCAATCTTAGCATGCAATCATACTTTGGTCAAGAGAGAGTGAAGTGACCATTAGGCAACTTTATTTTGTGTTCGACGTAGTCATAAAAAACACGACAACAGAATTGGTGCTAGAAGGAGGTTTGGTCGCGTGAACTCTAGATTCTATCACTTCAAATTTGCAGAGGTTATCTCAAGCTATTTTTTCACCCTCCTCCACACTAGTCAATAGAATTGGCACTAGGAAGGCCTGATCGTGATGAATTCCTGAACAGCTAAACTCCAAATCATATCAATTCATATTTGCAAGGAGTAATCTTAAGGACTTTTTTCAGCCTCCTCCCACAACCAACATAATTGGTGCTAGAAGGAGGGTTGAATATGTGGGCTCCAGGTTCTCTCATTTCAAATTTGTGGAGGTTATCTCAAGCCATTTTTAAAAAAAAATTTACCCTCCTCCATAGCCAAAAAAATTGGTGCTAGAAGGAGGGCCTGATCGCAAAATTCAATTTGGCTGGAACTAGCATGAGATTTCAAGTGAAGAATCAGAGATATGTTTGATCTCTTATATGTCAAAAAAATCCAAAAAATCAGAAAGTTAAAAATTAAAAAAAAAATTTCTCAATGGATCAAGAAGTTGACATTCTTCAACTATGGTGGAGACTGAATGCACAATTACATCAACGTAGTTTGTCTCAATTCGCATCAAGGAATAATTGTAGAATTCATAACATTGGCGAACACAATGAGATGCATTGTTTAACATTCTTGTCAAGGATGGAATTAGCCTTGAAAGGGAAAGTTTTCATTTCAGAAGTACATGAGCCCATTGTTCCGGTGAAAGTGGAACTCGAAGCTTCAATTGCTAAAAATGAATTTTTCATGAGGTTTAAGGAAATGATTAAGAAAGGCTTAAGTATTGAGAAAGATGTGTGTGTGTAGAGGGCATCTTGCTCCCAAGTTGGTGTACGATCCACAATACCACTCATTCTGAAGTCACATGTCCATCATGCAGGGAAGCTATTCACCAAGCTAAGATGCAGGACAATCAACACAATTCAGTCAATAGAAAATTTATGTGCCTTGTGTCGAGGAAAGGAACACCTGCTGAAGTGGAGGTTGATAAAGAAATGGAAGATGTTCAAACAAATTCAAGCAATGATTCCACCATCAAGCAAGAAGAGATGCTCCTTGATGAAGAAGTCCATTCATGCATGCTCCAGATGGAAGAAATGATAAGCAGCTTGAGGCAAGGAGGAATATGTGACGATCAGTGGGCCGCTTTGATGGAGGTAGAGTATTACATGCAGGCTAGGTCGGTGCTTGAACCTCTACTCAAGATCCAAGGAGAACTACTAAAATAAATTGAGATGCATGATATGTTGATTGATAAACAAGTTGCCATGATAGAAGTAAAGAATGAAGAGAAATTTGGGTTGGGGCTCAACTTGTTATCAAATATTCAAAAGAAGTTAGCTGGAGAAATCTTCTCTATTTCCATGTTCCCATTCAAATCCAGCTTACACCATAGTGCTCACCATTGAATGTGATCCCAATCTGCATATTTTAGATGCAAGTGGGATGATACACCACCAACTTTGACCTCCTAATGAAGCAGTGGATGATATGCGAGAATTCTTGCCCACGCATGAAAACCACCAGGGTGTCTCTTTCCTTGCTCCTAAATTTGGAAGTTATGAATTTGATTATGGAAATCTCAGAAAAAGAACTTGTTTATGGATTGATCATGGACAAATTCCAAAATACTCACCTTGCGGAGAAGCTTTGGAATCATCTACAACTATATTAATAGTTGAGAAATTTGTTTTTAGTATTATTAAAAATAGATGAAAATCTTTAAGGATGAGAAATCCTAAAAGAGCTTAATCATAAATTTAGGAGATAAATAATATACCATTACACTATCAAAAGGAAATGTAAAAAAAGGTGACCTAGTAGGAGAAATAGGCATAAGAGAAATCGAATATGCATCAATAGTTTTAGGTAGTGAAAATTAACCCTTATTTTTAATTCATATATGATAATTTATTTCTAAACCAGACCTAAAATAGCACAATTGACGAAGACAAATATAAGACGTAAATTATAAACCAACAGAGAAGTAAGATGCATTTTGTATAAATTTCAACATGATGGATTGATTGATGCATGGGATGAATTTTATTATGATTCTATTATGTGATTGTGTACACCTACAAATATCTATTGAAAATTGAATCAATTGTTCTATCCTCCTAGATTTAATCACTATTATGATCCTAGCTAATATTTTTTGAATCCATCATTAGATATACAATTCTAACATGTGTGTTTGTAGACATGCTAAATTAATTTGCCTCCAACAATAAGCTTATTTTAATATAGGATGTTGTTGATGAGTACAACTAAAAGCTTGTTGAGCTAGGAATGAATTACTTTGTTTCATCTCACCTTATATGTGGTCCAACTAGAACTAAAAGTTTACAAGGTGATAAATATTTCATGCTAATCATTGATGACTATTCTAGAATGTGTTGGGTTACTTTTCTCAGAGAAAAATCAAAAGCACTTGGGAAGTTCAAACTATTCAAAGCAATGGTAGAGAATGAAACTGGTAAGAAAATAAAATGTTTGAGATCAGATCAAGGAGGTGAATTTACATCTAAAGAATTTAATGCATTCTGTGAAGTGAATGGAATCAGAAGATAGTTATTAGCATCCCAGACACCACAGTAGAATGGAGTTGTAGAAAGGAAAACCCAAACTATCTTGGATGCAGCTAGAAGTATGTTATCAGAAGCAAATATTCTACATTTATATTGGAGAGAGGCAGTAAGCACAGTGGTCTATACATTCAACAAAGTTCACATCAAAGGTGAAACTGGTAAGACCCCTCAAGAACTATGGTTTGGTATTACTCCTACTCTTAAATATTTCAGAATATTTGGAAGTAAATGCTATATTAGAAGAGATGAGTATATTGGAAAATTTGATCCTAGAAGTGATGAAGGAATATTTCTTGGTTATTCATCTAAGAGCAAGGCATATAGATGTTTTAACAAGAGATTGCAGAAAATTGTTGAGAGTACAAATGTGAGTATTGATGAACAATTTAGAGGAACTTCAAGGTATATAGACTCTGAATCGGCAACATAAATACTGACAAATGAACCTACATTGAACCCACCGGTATAGAATGAAGATCCAATTACACTGGTATCATCTGAAAATTCCATTGTAACTGAGGAACAACAACAAACAAAGACACCCCAGTATGTAAGACTAAATCACTCTGAAGATCAGATAATTGGAAACAAGTATAAAGGAGTTATGACAAGAGGAAGACTGAAAAATGAAGAGGTATGTCTTATTTCTCAAATTGAACCATCATCAATTAATGAGGCATGTGAAGATAAACATTGGATTAAAGCTATGGAAGAAGAATTAGAGAAAGTTGAGAAGAATAACACATGGACATTAGTTCCTCGGCCTAAAGACAAAAATGTGATTGGAACTAAATGGGTATTCAGAAATAAACTTAATGAAGATGGTAAGGTAATAAAAAATAAAGCAAGACTAGTGTGTAAGGGATATTCTTAGAAAGAAGGAATTGATTACAATGAAACTTTTGCACCGGTAGCTAGAATTGAGGCAGTCAGATTATTCTTGGCTTTTGTAGCACACAAGAACTACAAAGTATATCAAATGGATATTAAATTTGCATTTTTGAATGGAGATCTTGAAGAAGAAGTTTACATTGAACAACCTGATAGATTTTCTTTGACAGATAACAAAGATATGGTTTGTAGGTTAAGGAAAGCTTTGTATGGGTTGAAGTATGTTAGATTTTGCCAAGATCAAGAGCTCAATGAAATGTACAAAATAGAGACACATATAGGACAAGAATAAACTGTATTCTCATCAATAGAAAATGATCAACAATCAACTAGATTAACAGTTCAATAGATACATACAATGAATAGAGGCCTGCTTATATAGGCAAGGCCAAATGGATGTATGAGCACACAAATATGACATGTGGCTCAATGAGAAATAAGGGTAGGTAGGAAATAGGTGTGGGTAGGTAGGAGAAATAATATAATATTCTACATGAGGTGGATCACCCACCGAAGGTGGAATTATCACTCCACAATAAGTGGATATGATAGTGTAATAACAAGATCAACACCAAGATCTGTAGAATCTGAACCGGCAATTGAGATGATCATAAATGAACCTACACTAAGTGCACAAGTACAGAATGTGGATCCAGTCACACCAGCATCATCAGAAAATTCCACAGTGACTGAAGAACAACAACAAGTGAATAAACCTAGATATGTAAGATTGAATCAATCTAAAAGTCAGATAATAGGGAATAAGTATCAAGGTGTAATGACAAGAGGAAGATTGGCAAATGAAGAGGTATGCTTAATTTATCAAATTGAACCAGCAACTATTTTTGAGGCATGTGGAGATAAACATTGGATTAAAGTTATGGAATATGAAATGGAACAAATTGAAAAGAATAACACATGGACATTGGTTCCCTGACCTAAAAATGAAAATGTAATTGGAACTAAATGGGTATTCAGAAATAAACTTAATGAAGATGGTAAGGTAATCAGAAACAAAGCAAGATTAGTGTGTAAGGGATATTCACAGAAAGAGGGAATTGATTACAATGAAACCTTTGCACCGGTAGCTAGAATTAAGGTAGACGGACTATTTCTTGCATTTGCAACACACAAGAACTATAAAGTATATCAAATGGATGTTAAATGTGCATTTCTAAATGGTGATCTTGAAGAGGAAGTTTACATTGAACAACTTGATGGATTTTCTTTGACAAATGACAAAGATATGGTTTGCAGGTTAAGGAAAGCTTTATATGGATTGAAGCAAGCTCCTAGAGCTTGGTATGCTAGATTGGACAAATATCTTTTGAAGCTTGGTTACACTAAAGGTAATGTTGACAACAACTTATATTACAAAGTGACTAATGATGACAACTTGGTTATTGAAGTTTTTTTTGATGATATCATTTTTGGAGGAGAAGATGGATTGTGTAAGGATTTTGCTAATAAGATGTAGGAAGAATTTGAAATGTCTATGATTGGGGAGATTAGTCAAGATTTGGTAGGTCATGGAATAATGGTGTAGGGGAGGGTGGACCTTTTCATCTCATCAGTTGGACAACTAGTCTATTCCCATCATCCCACTAATGCAAATTTTACAGAATGATAAAGGTATATTCATATGTCAATCAAAGTACTTGAAGGAACTACTAAAGAAAGTTGGTATGGAAAACTCTAAACCAGTAAGTACTCCTATGACTACAACCGATAAACTATCATTGAAGGATGATTCAGCCCCTGTTAATCTGACAAGATATAAATCTATGATTGGAGGTTTACTGTATTTAACACAAACAAGACCTGATATTATGAATGCAGTATGTATTGTTTCAATATTTCAGAGCAATACTAAGGAAAATCATGAATCAACAGTAAAAAGGATTTTTTTTAATCTACAAGGCACAACAAATCTTGGTTGATGGTATCCTAAAGATGAAAATTTTGATTTATGTGCATACACCGATGCAAATTGGGTAGGAGATGTAGATGACAGATAGAACACCACCGATGGAGCATTCTTTCTTGGTAGTAGATTGATTTCATGTTTGAGCAAGAAATAGAGTTGTACATCATTATCAACAACAAAATCAGAATATGTTGCAGTAGCAACTAATTGTACTCAAGTATTATGGATTAAACAAATATTGAAAGACATAAAGGTAAAATGCAAAGAGCCTATAATCATTTATTATGATAATTCAGCAACAATTGATATATTAAAGAATTCGGTATTTCACTCTAAAACTAAACATGAACCTATCAAATATAATTTCCTGAAAGAGAATGTTGAAGCAAAGGAAGTGAAATTGCTTTATGTGAATACTAAAGAGTAGATTGCAGATATCTTTACAAAACCTTTACCTAAAGAAGCCTTTGAATATCTTAGAGAGTAGCTTGGGGTAATACCCTCACTGGTAGAGACTTAGACAATTTGGAGATAGGCATCAGACTGACAGAAATTAACAGAGAAACCTTTTTTTTCTAGATTTGATGGAGGAGAGCTACTTCTTAGTGGGAGTAGTTTGTATTTGTAGTTAGTTCTATGAACTGGTTGTACCTGGTTTTTCTATTGCTTTGACATTTGATGTCAAAGGGGGAAATATATCTATGAAAAAACTCTGTATTTAGGAATCATTATCCTAGGGGGAGAAGTATTTTGTATTTTGATTTCTGGTAATTGATCTCTTCGAGAGATTGTTGGTTTTTGGTTTTTGGCATTCTGACTTTGGCACTTAGATGTTTTTCCATCTTGTGTTGCCATCAATGATTGGGTAGGAGATGTAGATGACAGATAGAACACCACCGATGGAGCATTCTTTCTTGGTAGTAGATTGATTTCATGTTTGAGCAAGAAATAGAGTTGTACATCATTATCAACAACAAAATCAGAATATGTTGCAGTAGCAACTAATTGTACTCAAGTATTATGGATTAAACAAATATTGAAAGACATAAAGGTAAAATGCAAAGAGCCTATAATCATTTATTATGATAATTCAGCAACAATTGATATATTAAAGAATTCGGTATTTCACTCTAAAACTAAACATGAACCTATCAAATATAATTTCCTGAAAGAGAATGTTGAAGCAAAGGAAGTGAAATTGCTTTATGTGAATACTAAAGAGCAGATTGCAGATATCTTTACAAAACCTTTACCTAAAGAAGCCTTTGAATATCTTAGAGAGTAGCTTGGGGTAATACCCTCACTGGTAGAGACTTAGACAATTTGGAGATAGGCATCAGACTGACAGAAATTAACAGAGAAACCTTTTTTTTCTAGATTTGATGGAGGAGAGCTACTTCTTAGTGGGAGTAGTTTGTATTTGTAGTTAGTTCTATGAACTGGTTGTACCTAGTTTTTCTATTGCTTTGACATTTGATGTCAAAGGGGGAAATATATCTATGAAAAAACTCTGTATTTAGGAATCATTATCCTAGGGGGAGAAGTATTTTGTATTTTGATTTCTGGTAATTGATCTCTTAGAGAGATTGTTGGTTTTTGGTTTTTGGCATTCTGACTTTGGCACTTAGATGTTTTTCCATCTTGTGTTGCCATCAATGCCAAAGGGGGAGATTGTTGGTATTATAGATGTGTTGCATTGGTTTTGTCATTGATGTCAATACTTATCAACACTTATCCTTTTGGAGATCTTTGGTTATGTTCACCAGCAAGTTCAGTGACTTATGCACAGTCACCGACAGGTTATATTGTTCAGTAGTACTGAGGATGATCTGTTATCATTTGGAGATTACTTGGTTATGTCGAAGACATGGATTGGACACTTGGTTTTGGAGATTTGGTTATTGGTCTAATTGAGCTAGCATATTTGCTGTTACCGGCAAATTGGACTAGGTTATGGACCGACATGCGTTATCTATTCCAGGTCAGCACGACACATTATGGAGATGATTTATTGATTGGTTATTATTGTAAATGCATTGAGCTGACATGATGCATCACATATTGATTCATTTGTAATTGATTTTATTGTAATATTCTTAGTGAGCCGACTTGTTGTGATGTTTTCACACATCGCCCCATTGCAAATGCAAACCCCCTACTTTTTAGGCCCTTCTGATCTTTTGGCTTTGTTTTTGGGGTCTTTTTGTAGCATTCTCGTCAGTCTCTCTACTTTGCAAGTGTTTGGGGATCATATTGATTAAATCTACTTTTCGTTTGAGTGAGTTTGGTGAAGTCTAGGGTCTGTTTTCTCTTTTGGGGGGGTTTATGCCTTTTATCCTAGATTTTAGGGGTTTCTGTTAGGATTTTGAAGAAATTGAACATACAACTAGAATTAGGACCCTTCAAAGAACCTCCCAGTAAAATATGAGCCAAAATGGAGAAACTTTCTATTTTTAGAAAGTTCCTATTTTTTAGGGATTTTACTAAGTCCCGGATTGGTCTAATTTTGCCAAAAATTAAACTTACTATTTTTAGTAAGTTCTTTTCTGACCTATTTTTTCCAAACCTTGACATTTTGAAACACTTACTATTTTGGAAAATCTATTTTTGGCAGGATCTTCGAAGGAAAATACTGAAAGCTGAATATCTCTGAAGATGCTAAATACTGAATGTTCCTAAACACCATTTCTAAATCCAGAAGAGTCAAAAGGCAGACAAGTTGGATCAAAAAATGGTTAAGTTTTGAACTCCTATTTTAGAAGATGAAAGCATGCAAAATCATCCAAGTCCAAAAATTCACATCAATCCACCAATGTCATCCTGATCCGAAAATGGCCTGAAATTTGACTAAGTCTAAAAACTTTAAAGATCTTCAAAAATCCAGAATTTGCATTATGATTCCTATGGACCTGAAACCACTCTCAAACATCCTGACAATACATATGAAATATAACTTAAAGTATAAGAAAGGAAAAAGACATATTGAAGATGCCACTTATACTTAAATGTTATATTTCATATATATATATATATATATATATATATATATCCTGACGAAGAGCCCGAGACTTGTGAAAAGCATCAAAATCTTCCATGCATGAAGAATTCTGCCCAAGGAAATGATTGGGCGATAAATGAGGCAGGTCAGGAAATGTTTGGAATTTCATGAATCCTCCACAGGGGTGAAAATCCGCCCAACTGTGGACTTAAGCACCAAAATGAGGGTCTCAAGGATTCACAAAATATTCCACGAATCCTTCTCATAGTGAAAATTCTGCCCCAAGAAGTGATTGTGCACCAGAATGGAGGAGGAAAGGATAAATGAAAAAATTTCATGAATCCTCCACAGGGGTGACACCTAACTGTGGACTTGGGCACCAAAATGAGAGTCTCAAGGATTCACAAAAAATTTCATGAATACTTCACATAGTGAAAATTCCGCCCCAAGACGTCATTGGGCACCAGAATGGAGGAGGCAAAGATAAATCAAAAAATTTCATGAATCCTCCACAGGGGTGAAAATCCGCCCAAGAAGAAGAAATTCCAAGAAAGTGAAAAAATTGGCTAAGTGTCAGAAATTCCTTCCTTCTAGACAGAATTCCAGGAAAGGCAAAAAAATTGACTAAGTGTTTGAAATTTCTACCTTCCAGACATTGCTCTTGGAAATCATGAAAATTGACTAAGGTATGAAGAATTTCCTTCCTTAGGGTAAGGAACAAATTCCTTTCCAAGGAAGAATTCCTCCACAACAAGAAATCACACCCAAGGATAAATTGAAGATAAAATTTCTAAGGCAAGGAAGGAATTAGGGATGAACTGAACAAGAAATTTCCCCCCCACATAAAAATTTGAAAAATCTATTTTCAAGGCTCAAATTACCTCCAAATTTAGAAATTTTTGAAGATATGGATACGTGAGAGAATTCTCTCTCTCCTAGACCAAAACCCTAAAATTGTGGAAATTCCTAAAAAATAGGAGATGGTGGAGAATTGTTGAAAATATCGTCCAGAGAAAGGAGAGTTTGAGAAACTTCAAGAAAAATTCTTCATGGATCAAATTCTTCTCTCCTAAAGTTTTCTCTTTTCAAGGTTTTCTCGGCAAGTGGCAGATGAGTCAACAAACGTTGAATTAATGAAGCAACTCTCTGCATGCAGCCGTCACATTTATGGCATTATGATAGATTCCTTCTACATGCAGTCATCACATTCAAAAGATGATGGTGCATTTAATGCTTCATGGGCGATTTTTGCACGAAGGTACATTCATTACATAGTGGGCACTTCTAGAATGTAATTAATTGTAATGGGATGGAATTAATTGTATATGGGCATGATGGGTTATTAATTGGAGATTCCCACCTTGTTGCATCTTGAGTGGAGAATATTTAGGGAAAACCCTAATTAGGGTTTTGAATGTAATCATGGCTTAAGGCCAATATAAAGGGGTGACCCCCTCATTTGTAAAGGAGGGAGCGTTTTATGAAATTGTTACGATAAGTTTTTAGATAATAACAGTGAAACATTGTTCTTTGATGGTGTCCACTTAAGTTATTTTTTCAAAGCTTGCATGGTTTCACCTTCCTCACAATGCATCACATTGTGTCTGCCAGTGTTATGAATTCTACAATTATTCCTTGATGCGAATTCAAACAAACTACATGGATGTAACTGTGCATTCAGTCTCCACCATAGTTGAAGAATGTCAACTTCTCGCTCCATTGAGAAATCTTTTTTTTAATTTTTAATTTTCTGATTTTTTGGATTTTTCTGACATACAAGAGATCTAACATATCTCTGATTCTTCACTTGAAATCTCATGGTAGTTCCATCCAAATTAAATTTTGTGATCAGGCCCTCCTTCTAGCACCAATTTTGTTGGCTGCGGAGGAGGGTAATTTTTTTTTTTAAATGGCTTGAGATAACCTTTGTAAATTTGAAATGAGAGAACCTGGAGTCCATGTATTCAGCCCTCCTTCTAGCACCAATTATGTTTGTTGTGGGAGGAGGGTGAAAAAAGTCCTTAAGAATACTCCTTGCAAATATGAATTGATATGATTTGGAGTTCATTTGTTCAGGAATTCATCGTGATCAAGCCCTCCTAGTGCCAATTTTGTTGGCTAGCATGGAGGAGGGTGAAATGATAGCTTGAGATAACCTCCTCAAATTTGAAGTGATAGAATCTAGAGTTCATGCGACTAGAACTCCTTATAGCACCAATTCTGTTGCCTTATTTTTTATGACTATGTCGAAAATAGAATCAAGTTGCCTAACAATCACTTCACTCTCTCTTGATCAAAGTATGATTGCATGCTAAGATTGCAAGAAGTTCAAACAATCAACTCCAAGGTTCCTTTATGCTACAGACGTGACTCAGTTGGTTGATATGTTTACTCATAATCCAAGGGGCCTTACATTTGCATCATTCTTTCACTTCTTTGTTGTGGCTGGAACTCCATCATCAGATATGGAAATTATGTGATGCTGTTGCTTCGAATGGACTAAAATGAACTAAAAGTAAAAGGGAAAGGGTTTAGAAGGATCTAAATCTACTCCTAAGGGCAGTGATAACAATGAATAGTGCTTTAATGGACAAATTCAAATAAACCAAGCTCTGCTTCACCAAGATCAACTACAACTCCGCAAGTACTGGTGCAATCTTCTAGGGATGCTAGAGGATTTTCAAATTGAGAAAGTACATTTGAATACCCAAAAATAGCGCAATCCAAACTACCATCTACAATCAAACTTAGCACAAATTTAGGGGGTTCAGGCTAACTTTACACTGCAACTTACAATCAACAAGATGTAAAAAGTATGAACCATAGAAATTCATCAAACAACATTACATTCTCCATTGAAATCAAAGCACTATACTACTTCTACTCTAAGTGAGGAAGTTAGTTTAAAATGTTGTGGTATATAAATTGTCATCTCATGAAAAATAACCTAAAAGGTTGTATAGGGGTTCACCCTCCAAACCACACATTTTTAAGTTAAGAAATAAACATAAGATTTCTATATAGAACTAGGTTTCTAAAGTGAAATAAAATTAAAAGACTTAAGAATAAAAAGGTTTTAAATAAAACACTTTGCAATGTGAAGTGGGTAACAATGGAGTTCAAATACTTCTCTTATTCTCCCATTAGTGATCACACGTATACACATTACAATATAAATATATTTAATATATGTATAACTAAAGAATCATAACAAAAAGTTTTTCTCTTTAATATTTATCTTCTTTAGTATAAAAAATTACCTTACAAGTAGCTTTATTTCATATTAATTATGTCATATATTTAATTTTTTTTGTAAAAATTAAATTATCAATTCATGATTAATAAATAGGTTGGAGTTAATAAGAGAATCTCTTCATTTAGTCCAATGTATCCTAAGATGATTACATGTTAGATAATAGATAAAAAAAAGTTACTTCATGCTATCATAATTCAGTTACGTAATTCTCACAATTATTATGCTTACCATTGTTATTACTTTAGTTCATTTAAGTTTACTTAATTTTCGATCTTCACAATCCACATTGATCATCTCAATGACCCTTATCATCCTATGAATACATTTTCAACAAGAAAAATAAGCACATGAAAATTCCACTAAAAAATTATATCAGTATAACCTTCCTCCCTAATTCATGTAAAAAACATGCCCTTTTTAAGTAAATAAAAAGAAACTTTCTATTTTAGTTTATCAAATGGGAGTCCCAAATCCAATGTAAACTCATTTAAAAACCATATTTTAAAACTAGATAATTTAAATAGCTCATTATGAATTTTTTCATTAATATTAGAGAGTAAAAAAATCAATTCATAATTAATAATCATTTAAAACAACAACAATATTAAATAATTAAAGAATATAATTAGAGCTACAATAGCAAGTAATCTTCAAAAATTAAATAAACTAATTAAAAAAAATTAATTCATAATAAGGACTTGAGAAATTGCAACATTTAGAGAGGTAGTAATTCACAAGTTTCATTTAAATGGTCAATAATACTATAACTCCAGTAGAAATAAGCTCATAAGGTTTAATAAATAAGTGGACTACGCACAAGAATCAAAAGAAAGGTTGAACCTCACAAAATCTAAGAATATATTTATATTTAGTAGGTTACTTTGAGGTATTGAAAGTAGTAAAAGTGATTAGTAAGTTCTATCACAAGCTTTGAGATGGTAGTGGTGGCTATACAATAAATATTGTATATTGATAGTGTTAAGGTTGAAAATATATTGTTTCATAATACGTGTATAAATTAAAAAATACAAGGTCACTATGCATGTGCAAATATCAAACTTGGTGACATCATTTTATGACTAAAAGTACACATAATTCTTGGTATCCCTTGGGTTGATTAGATAACTATATTTTTGGTATTCCATGAAGCATCTATATGTATCATTTTATACTAGGATATTGGGGTTGAGTACAATAAATTGGTTACATTTTGTCTAAAAAATTGGAGTCTATGTCTTAAAAATAAAAAAATTTCATAGTTGAACTAAACATTTGAAGTATTTACACATAGAACATTAACATGGTGTAAAAATATGAAATATATGAATTTTTTTCTTCTCTTCTTAAAATAATTAAATAGGAACTACAAAGACTAATTTGAGATTCTTACACTCAAATTTTGGAGATGTAATAAGAATAGAGAATGCAATTTCTAAACTATTATTATTATTTTAATAGTAGATTTTAAAATGTCAAATACTAAGACATGAAGTTGTTGTTATACTTTTATCACAAAATTATTTTAAAAATATTATGTCATGCTTGTTCCTTGGGCCATTTCTTGAGTTTTGTTAATTACTTCACAAATTCCTTTTGTGAAAAGTTAGATAAGGTCATCTAGTCATTCAAAACTTCATCCTCTAAACAATTTAATACATATAATATCTTCTTTCCAGATTTTTTAATGAGAACATCATGAAAAATAGAAGGAAAACATGTTCGCCTCTCAATTTTGTGAAAAGTAATCTTTGTAATGTGTCTAGTGAAGGTTGTAAGGTAAGAAAATGTACATTTTTCAAATATGGATGAATATGTAAAAATTACAAAGAAAAAATAATACAACTATATTTTTTAGGAAACACAAATAGTATTAAAAAGCAATTTAAGATTTTAAAAAAACTTAGAAACACAAGTTTACATAGAAAGCAAGTCAAGATGAGTGCAGTGTCAAAGAAACTATAAACAAACAAATGCATTAAATAGAAAACTTATAGAAAGTTCAAAATACAATTGAATTTGATTACACCTAAACTATAGAATCTATCCATATGTACTTCTTATTTGAGATAATTAGTACCAAAAATTAAGAACAATTTCATGTATAAAAAATAATACAATAAAAGTTTAAAATACAACTCAATTTAATTGCACCCAAACTATGAGAATCCATTGATATGAACTTCTTAGTTGACATCATTACTCGTAAAGATTAAGGATAATTTATATATGAAAAGGATACAAGATGAAGTGTCATGCCCAAAGGCAGAATTAAATTGAAATTCATTTCCTAGGTCAGCCTAAAGGTGGAATTAAGTTGAAATTAAGGTTTGGGGTTTCATACATAAGAGCTCTCTTTCTTCATTTGAAGGAAACTAAGAACTAGATCGATGGGTCTTCCTAAGAATATAAGAGTAGGTTTTTGGAGCATAAGGAGCCTTCTATTTAGTGAAAGAGAAGCTTATGTGGAGTCTTCAACAATATTCAAGAAAATTCCATCAAGCATTCATCATCAATTAGGAGCCTTGATGATATTTAAGAATAATAGGAGATCTAGTGGCAATATCCCTCCCTTGGGGATTGGTATGATTTCATGTTATTTTCATGTCTTTATATGAGCTTCTTTACATCAATTTCCATATTTACATTCATGCTTTAGATCATTTAGCATATTTGGTTTGAAGCATTTTTATTTACATTCACTTCTACATTTAGGGTTTACTCTCATACATAGGGTAGCTCTAGTTTCTTATCATTTAGGATTTTGCATACACACAAGGTTCTAAAACACACATTTTCACTATATTATTGACAATTTGTGGAGGTGGAAATCACCAGCACAGGGGTTGTACTAAGGAAAAACCACATATAGCCACCAAAAATTTCCCTTTTCAGTTACAGGTGCAAAAATAGGCATCCAGAGGCAATTTCAGATCTGGAAAAGTCATCAGAACTGCTCAGAAGTCTCAGAAGTGCATAAATTTGTCAAGGAAAAGGGTGTGGTTCCCTGGCCCTACCCAACTACTGGAAGTGGTCATCATAGAATGGGTGGGTGTTTCCACTGTATTCAGAGTTGCGCCCTATGGGGCATGGCACCTTGGTCACTCCATTTTGGAGTCAAATTTGATAGGTTGCAAACTCAAGACCTCCAGTTTGCATTGTCTCAGTTGCAACCTCCTTTCTATAGAAACCAGACAGTGGCATGGTACCCTAGTCTAGATCAGTTTAGTTCAATTTCTAGCATCAGGTACACATCCATAATCCTCTCCCTTTCATGCTTTCAATGTCTTAGTTTTAGATCTGCACGTTTGTGCAATTCTGAGTTCATTTATGCTTCATTCTTTATCTCCTAGCCTAGTTGATCATCATTTACAACAAGAGGAATAGAAACCCTAAGAGATAATCCTTGGCTCTCTCTTTCTCACAAGAAGTACCCAAAGTGAGCTATCTCCCTAGGCTCTTTCTTATTCCCAATGTGTTGGCAAAAGTTGGATTAGGTCCTAGTCACCCAGTCTCACTTTTTCTGCCACCATAAATAAATAAAAATCTTCACTAGATTTGAAGCATAAAAAAAATCTTAACAAATAGAAATGATTAACCATACTCAAATAGCACAAATCAAAAGGCTAGTCAACACGTAAACTCAAATCTAGAAATAATTAAATTCCAACAATAATTGATATTTATTATGATTAGATATCTAGAAGCAAATGACTGTTATGATTGTCATAACAATAGTAACAAAAAATACTTACAATTGTGTAACAAATGGTGCACTCACCAAAAGACTAAACTATATTACAAATTTGAAGCTCCAATGCATTTGTTAGGTGATAATGCCCTCAATAACCAAAGGATTTTTGTCCTTTGATCCTAGCAATCAATGGTTTTCCATCCACTAATCACAATCTCCTATGGATTTTCATCCACAAAAATCACTCAAATGATAAATTCCCAACAGATATAATAACACAACATGGATACTTACAATTAAAATACTCCTAGTTTTGTGGGCTTTCCGCATAAAAGATAAACTAGTCGAGCTAGACCTAAAATGGTGCCAAGGACCAAATTTAAATATTAAATGCTACATCATAGGTCAACTTATAGGCCTTACAAGATTTTCTTGCCGAAGGATCAAATTTTCTCCATCATTCTAGCTTGGTATGTGTCAAGGCAGAACCCTAATCCTTAACCTTTGACAAGTTCTTTGCATGAATCAAGATGCAACCCTCATCCTCAACCATTGATGGTTCCTTGGCATGTTTAAGGTGGTGTCTTCAAACCCACAACATTTGATATATTTTTAACATTAGTCAAGAAACATTCCCAAACCTTGATCCTTAATGACTCGCTAAATGAACAACCTTTTATTTGGTTTTAGGAAAAAGGGACAAGACAAATCCTCTCCCCCCAAGATAGATTGTCTCAAGCAATGAAAGTAAGGATGCTTGAGAACCATAGGCCTTTTCAATGTGGCATCTTCAATACATAGTTTTTTACACCTAACTAGATATTCCATAATGCTCTTATTCAAGTTTTTTAGGTGGGCATTCATTGCTTCTTCTGGGATCATAATAAATTTACCCTCATCCTCTAAGGGTGGCAACTCCTATAAGGGAATAATGTGTCAACCATGGAATTATTAAAATAAGACACTTGAAAGCCATTATGAATCATGTTATTTTGTGGAAACTCTAATTCATAGGCCACTTCACTGATCCACTTTATACTTTTTTATGGTTCATAGTATCGGGGTATGAGCTTTTTAACTTAACTATTCTTAATCAAAGTCTATTCATATTGTTACAGTATCAAAAAAAATTCTCCCACCTCAAAGGACCTCTCTAGTCTTTTTTGGTCTACATAGGTCTTTTGTTGATTTTGTGTCTATTGTAAGTTATCCTTTAGTGCCCTTAATAGCTCTTGATTTCAATCCATCAAGTCAATTGCTACTAAGACTATTATTTAAAAGCAGTAGATCAAAAAACAATGGTGTGCTGTAACCATATAGAAATATGTGTAATGCCCCGCCAGGAAACCCCGAAGGGATAAGCCAAAAGACAAGAAAAGAGTGCAATAATTTTTATTTTTTTTAAAGTTACACCACATAAGATACAACAAGATAACAAAGATTCAGATTACATAGCGGAAGACATCAACTAACACCTAAAGAGTTTCCCAACGAGATTACTTAAATATCACAATTCACTTAACTCACACAATTAATCCAATAAGTTGATTATCTTAATAACGAGATAATTCTTAATCAAGATAATTTCTTTCAAAAGATGGAAATATAAATCACAAGCAAAGATTCATCCATTAAGATCTATTCATAATCTTCATTCAAGCTTTTCATTTAAAATTACAAGCCATACATCTAATATCCTAACACACTAGAATTCCATCATAAACATAAGAGATCTTTTCAAGCATACTTAATTTCCTTAACAACAACTGAATATATTCCATTACTCTAAGTTACATTCTTTCATATTCCAGCTTATTGCATTTTAAAAGACAATTACATACATGCATCTATGATAAATCTCATCTAAACCACTTATGCATTTGATCAACATGGCATTCAAGAAAGAACTGCATATAAACATTTAAAGTTAATTCCATTTATCCACTTAACCATTCTAACATAAGCTAATCATACATGATAAAGCTGAATAAAGGAAACATAAGAGAATACATCACATAACACCATAATGATCTCGGAGTTCACCCCAAAAGGGCTACATCTCCGGGTCTGCTCAACTGCCAGACCCCTCTAATAAATAATAAAGTTAAGAATACAAGAGGTTACACTATTACAATCCGGTCATCAAGGTGAAACATAAACAATATACAAACGACCGCATCGGTCAATAAATACATAAACGATCCCTGAAAAGGAAAGGATCCAGGTGAACATAATCAAATCTAATACAAAGGTCTAGGAGAGCATCCACAAGACTGAGCCATCACCACCCAAGGTCTAACATGAAACCAATACTCACAAGGGCAGAGATAAAAGGACGACCCACAAAGGTACTCCTAACAGGACAAAATGACAACACACTAGCGAACGTAGGGACAAGTGTCATCACACAACCTGGTACGGTTACCATGGCAGGTCTTCATAGGTCCCAGCCCCATACACTAGGTCACCCTAGCAACCTAATCCGAGCTTCTGGCCCATCCAAGCCTCATGTGGACCCACACATCCTCTCATGTCGAGTCTATGTTAGCATTCGTCCCATGTGTGAGGCACATTTATCTTACTTAGATATTACATTCTAATTTACTGATATGTTATCACTTATTAGACTCACTTTCGACGGGTTACCCAGCAGCCACTTTGGGCACGGCCCCCAATCGAAAGCCACTTTCCCATACGACACTAGACTATACTCAGACGAACTCAAAACCATGGAATAGGCATGGTCAGACGAACGGAGTTCAAGAAGGAGGGAATAATCATCTGGTCAAACACGACTCAAGATGTACACTTACTGACGGTACTCTAGCTAGAGACCTGACCAACAATGGTCAACCACAAATCATCATTCGACTCACATAAAGAGGATATGACCAAAAATGACACTACCACAAAACAACAGTCAACTCGGAACTGAGGACTGAAACAGGTACCCCAAATCATTCCATACGACAGGGTCCTATCAAAACAAGCACGACTTGCCATTTCATAATCAAAAGCAAATACAGAAATTAAACTCGCATAGGAATATTCAACAGATTCAATCTTTTCTGAATTGATCTAAACATTAAAAGTCGATCAAGTTTTCTACAAGATCTAAATCAGATTACAGTTATCTACCTCATCTAGGAATAGGTTGTTCTTGGTTTTCTAACTCTCTAAGGTTCAAAGCATCAAACAGACATATAAAGCCATAATGAGTTCTTAAACCAAATTCATATTAATAAAATTCAGACAACCATTAATCAAATAAATAAGATATTTAATCTCCAATAAAACATCATTGACATACTGGTCCAAAACCATCTCTACAGTTCCATATTTTTCAATTCCAGATGCACTATACGGATCACGAAAATATAAATATAAAAAGGGAATCCAAATGTAGATAATCATTTCCAAAATCCAAATATTACTTCCCTACGCACGTATAGAAGAATCCAAAATTAACTGTTAATTAATGAGTATATTTATTATTCCACGATCAATAAAATATACACAATTAATGACTAATAGTGCACAATAACCCAGTTAATTATTAGTTAATATATAATTATTAATCTTTATTAATAAAATATATCTTACTAATAATTAATGCATTTGCACAAATTTCCAATTAAATATCGATTAGTTTATATACATATATTAATTTCCATTAATCATATATATAATAATCATTAATAAATAATTGAAAACTTCATTTAAAAAAAATACTTATAATTTAACAAATTTATTTATTTTTATTTTTTTTATAAAAAAAAATATAATTAAAAAAAACCGGAAATACTTTGTTTTAAAATTTCGAGGGCAAACCACGTGGGGGCCACGTGGGCTTCTCCCACGTGGACTTCCCTTTTCCCACAGGAAGGGCTGGGGAGACCATGACGTGGTCTCCACCCAGCCTAGGCTGCATGGAGAGCACGACATGGCCTCCCGCAGGCCTCTCCCCAAGTTTAGGGAAGCCTTGGCTCTCCCCAAACATGGGTCGAGGGCCTTGGCAAAACCGTCCCTTCCAAAACTGCCATAACCAATCTCCACGCAAGGTTTAGATTTCGATTAAAATAATATATATATTTTTTTAAATTTGCTGTTAAAATTTTCATACACAGCAAGGAAAAAACACAGTCTCACAGAGACTGGAATAAATAAATTTTCTTTTTTTGGTTTTTTTTTTTTCTTTCATAAGCAATTGTAAAAATACCCAGATCAGGAAAGGGGAAAGTTTCTCCAAAACCAACAGCATAATGGCCAAATAAGATTGATCTTCACAAATTTAACATCTAATCTGCCAAACCCCCAAATAAATTTCAATTTTATTATTTTAAATCATTCTTAGCAAACCAGAAATTGATTTGAAAATAGAGAATGAAATCCAGGAGGGATAAAGCCAAGATCTTATTTCCATTCTACTCTATAAATCAATCAAACCGATTTTTTTTAATAACAAATTCATTTCTTTTAACCAGAACAGTAAATTCTTTTGGCAACAAGAAAACAATTCAGAATCCTACCTTCATACGCAATCCTGGTACAGATTTACTGAAGAGCCCAACCTGCAAGCTCCAGAATTCCTCCTCCTTCCAGAATCCCCAATTTCATCCCAAAAATCCTTTTCCAACCAAAAATTTTCCAAAAATATCCATCCTCCAAATTTTCCAAAAATTTAGGTTATAAGGAAGAGTTGACCAAAATTCCATATTTGGAATTAAAATTTTTATTTAAAAATAATTCTCAAAATTAATTCTTTTCTAACTATCTCAGTAAATTGACTTGCTTTTCAATTCAAAATCGATTTTCTCATTTAATTCAATTTAACCTTTCTAATTTCAAAAGCCAACAGAATACAATTAAATCTATTGCAATTAAATACAAAACTTTCTTTTCAACAGCATATACAATATGCATTTAATATTCAAAATCAGTCATTTAATCGAACTTACTCCCAATTTAAAATGAGCAATCCAATATCAACGAAAATCGCATAACGGAATCCCGATTAATTTAGTCCATTAATCTCTAATGCACAAATACATATTTAATCAAAATAATTACTAAGGACTAATTAATCAATTTAACCATACACATCAAGCACGCAAATCGAGAAGGCCAACCAAACAGACGACTCACAAACCCAAACAAAAAGGGATTACCGACGGCGACTGACGATGCTCACTGGAGCATGACTATGGTCAACTAGGGTCTTACAACCACCTAATCCAACTCTAAGGGTAAAAGAGGTACACTCAAACCTGCAAATCCAGGTGAAGACGAACCTCACACTCATGCGGCATTGTACCTGAAATCTCCTGCAACCAAGAGTCATACATGCATACATATATAAACTTAATGAAAGCATTAGCCCAATATTAATACCACGAAATAGGAACACTAAACAACTAGCATATAACTAGTGTGAAAACCACATCAACATCTATGCATTAAATCAAACATCTGACTATAACATTATATTAAGATAAACTAACCAAAATTAAACCCAGATTAGAAATAGATTAGGGGAGGGGTACTACATTCTCCCCCCCTAGGTTCCGACTTACTCCTGGAAGTCGTAAGGCTAGATGGAGAACATGTCGTATGCATCAGCCCTGAAACTCATTCAACAAAGATCAAATTGCACATAGAAATCTTTCCACAATCAAATGAAATATTATTGCAAAATCTTTTACAAACGCCATAATCCATTGGCAAGATACATCTAATTCCATACATTCCTTAAAATATTCTAGGAATTATCCACAATCATAGCAGAGAAACAAGAATTTTCTTCCTTTCATTACACCAAATTAAAGCATTACAAAGAGGTAAACAACAATTACCATAATCATCTATCAAACATGACCAGAAAACATGCCATCAAGATCAATTTCCTTTACCAATCCATCTTATCGTAAAAATGTTTTTGACTAGAACTAGCTTAAAATATCAATTTCTACAACCAAATTAACTTTCATGAAATAAGAGCAACATAAATAACTCAATTGTTTACACTTGCCAGGTATAAGAAAACCTTTCCAATGACTATGTCCCATAACATAGTGACAAGTTAACATAATTTACTCCATGATACAAATAATAACCATCCACATAACTGGAAAGCATAACAGAAAAGGCCACATGTGAGCATGTCTAATGCTCGGTCAAAGATAACATGCATGATTAGCATCTCTATGCCTGATCTCAGAACAACAATATGATCATAAATATCCAATATCTCACTCAAAGGCTCGATGGTGCTAGGCACACCATAGCAGTGCTACCTTCCATACAAGACCTTTGTGAATATCCCTTGTTGAGCAAGGTGGTTAGCCTCCAAGAGATAGTCACCACACATAGGTAGGTAGTGGGTTCTAGCTGCAACACAGCCTCACATACCCCCATCCTCAAGGTTCCCTACATCTACTTCCTCGCACACACTCTACCAAATCTGTATCATACATCTTTGGAGAGGAATTTCACATTTCGACACAAGACCAGCATCTGAAAACAATAAGGATAAACCAGTTTAGCCACCAAAGTACAGATGAATAAAGATAATAAATCATCAATTCCAACAATAAGGTAAGAAAATAATCCAGAATTTCAACACCAAATCAAAAGTGCAAAAGATCACAAGATTGTGGCTAAACCTTCAAAGTCAAAGTAAAATAAATTGCTGATCCCCAAAGAAGTAATAAAAATATCAGAACTGCACATAACATCACTATGTGACTAACATCTAGCCACCAACGAGGAAGGAAGGAACAAATGACTAGCTATTGTAGTAGCTCATCATGTGGTGCGACATAGTCACACTACCCACATGGCATGGCGGTGTACACCTCGACATCACCCCGCATCACATCGTCACGCGGCATGGCAATACCCCAAGTGGAGAAAACACACAATGGACGTATCCCGCATGGTAGTGTACCTCGCGGAAAAAGCACGCGCAAGTCACATCCCGCATAGCGACGTATCTAGAAGGATACTCACCATAAGTCAGAGGTATACATGACTAGGGTCCACCCACATGCCCACCAACACATACTAACTGGCAGCACATGTGAACAAACCTACCTTTCATGAAGACAAGGCAAAGGGTCCTCCAAATTACACCATCACTATACACAAGAATCACCATCCATATGCTCAAATAAAGGAGAGGAACAGGCTGACACACATAAACCTATAAATAGATTCCTCAAAGGGAAAGTATTGAGTACACCTTGATATAGTTTAGTAGTACAACTATATCATTCCTCAAAGTAGAGAAGCTAACGTCGCTTCGCACCAACATTACTCGTATGCCAATCCATACTATTCAAGGAATGGTTACTTCGAATACTACCCCTTAACATACTGAGTTACCCACAACCCGAGGTTTGGTTCTTAGCAGGGAAACAAATAAGCAACATCACATAAACAGTATGGTTTCCCATACTCATAAGCAGCATATCCTCCATGGTTGATTACTTCACCAATCCATGGGCACATATAATAAGCACTAGTTTCTTACAATACACACAATTACACCAGTATTGGTTTAGTCACATTTACGGGGAGTACTTTTCAGTGCGCTAACATCTATTCAAGGAAGATTTCAATTATGCTTTCTACATAAATAACTGAATCAAGTTTACTCTAGATACAAGTACTGAAATTATTAACAATTCACAATTATATAAGGAAATAACATCATTCCTATATCTTTCTCAAATTTCATTAAGCATCCGAACTCACATTACTAACTATTCAAATTCATTTCTAAAGCTTAAGACTTTCATCTATCACTCATGAAGCCAAAAAGCAAACATACAATTTCACATGTTTTATAAGCATTCTATTTAAATCAATGCACTCTTTAATACCATTTCTAAAAAAAATAAAATCTTATGGTTAGGCAAAGAGAAGGGAAAGAGAGTTTGATAATCAAACTGTTTCTTACAAGGACACAAGATCAACAGATCACACTACATTATAAATTTTCTCACTATAAGCCTATCATTTCAATTACACGATTTTCATTTCGCTACCGTTAGAAGGATGACACTTAGCCTAACAAAAACATTTCCAATAATTATGGTTGCAATAGGAGGTTCTAGTTTTCCAAACAAAACAGAGGTCAAGAGAGGCAATCTTTTCGATAATGCAAGACCTCTTAAGAACACTCACTTATAATAATACAATATAGACACATGTCATAATTTGCAACCTATTAGAGAAGATCACATTACGATCAAAGATAAGCAAGGAGCTATTACCCAAATAAAACATATTAATGCATGCACATCATACAAGCTTTTTATTCGCACTTTCTAAACACATTAAGGTAATTACATATACCCAAAAGCGAGTTCAATGGAGCATTTGCTAAAATAAATCTTCAATCAAACTGGTTTATTGAAACACATAAAACAATCTTTCAGGGAACACATTAATACTCTCTCAAAGCTACAATAACATGCTCCTTTTAATACTTCTTCTACAAACCAAGCAGTTTCACATAATTCAACTATTCGCATAGTAATGCACCTTACTAAGGTAGAATTTAATCATGCTACTCCTACAACATACACATGGAGAATTCTTTAAACGTACACATACAGTTTTCTCCCAATCACCAAATTTTTTTTTTTTAAACCCATAGCCCTTTAATAATCTAAAAACATAAGCGTCATAAGGCTCACACAAGGGTTCAAGAAGTCACACCCTTTTCTCTCTCACAAACAAGAAAACTCGAATCAAAGATAATTACACATATCCTAATCATTTTAATTTCGAGAAAGAAAGAGAGAAATGGTGATGTAGACACCCAAAATTGTCATGTCTAATTAAATAAATATTTTATTTATTTAATTATCTAAGCCTAATTCTTCTATTAATTAAATAAATCTTTATTTATTTAATTAATTCATTTATCCTCTTCTAGCCTTATTTCTCATTTAAATAAATACATTTATTTATTTAAATTATCCCTTTCCTAAATTAAATAAATATTTTATTTATTTAATTGTCCTACTTCTTCTATTAATTAAATAAATCTTTATTTATTTAATTAATTCATTATCTTTTTCTACACATGGCACATGTCATTCATCTCTTAATTTCTACACTACCTACCTCTTTCATTATTTTGGTATTTCTTTTACCTACCCTCTAATCTTAGCCGACCTCTCTTTTTACACCTCTCAATCTTAACCCTCCATTTCTTATTGTGTCTTCTATTTAAGGAGATGCTTTCTTCATTGTCAAACCCTAATGACTGATTTTGGAGTACTTGGCTACACTACGATCCTACTTGCAACCACATTCCGTTCTTTGTTGAGCTCTTGTGCATACAAAAATCTGAGAGCAAGCATATCAAACAAGATCAATGGAGATAGGAAGAATGGAGATCAAAACCCTATTGGACATGTGATGGTATAATCTTTGTGATTTTGAGTTATTTTGCATTGTCTTAGGTTATCTTCATATGTTATGGTGGATCTTTGTTCATTGTTAGGCTAGGGTTTGGTGGTTGAATTCATTTAGCCTTTCAATATTGTTGTTATTTGTTATCCATTTTCACCATATACATTTTGGCACGCCCGGTGGGACCTTTGTCCCTTTGCATTTAACATTTTTGTTGCAGATTTTGCATTTTTGAAGTTGCAGATCGGACAGTTTTCGACAACATTATAGGTTTTACCGTGTCTGCGAGTGTTCGGATCGCGTTTTTGTGTTTCAGAAGCGTCCGCGATATTGAGAATCGCGTCTGTGTTTCTACCAATTTTTATTTTTTTGCAGGTTTCTGGAATCGCGTCTGAGAATTTTAACCGCGTCTGCGCTGGATCTTATCGCGTCTGCACTCGGAAGTCGCGTCTGTGACCTCTGATCGCGTCTGTGAACTTCAGAACCGCGTCTGTGTCGTACAGACGCGTCTGTGTCTGGTATAAAGGCGTCTGTGCATTCTGTTTTGCAAATTTTTCAATTTTCTTTGATTCGGGTTTTCGGATTTTGTACTTAGGGTTTCAGATCTGGTTTATTTTTGGCTAACCCTTGCAGATCTAGCTAAACTGGTTTGTGCAGCTTGCTTTGGAGGCAAAAACATTTTTGTTGAAGGCCCCTTTTCACAAAGTCTTTTGGGTTTTCTAAAAATTTACCTAACTTGTGTGCTTGCAGGAAGGGGTGATCATTTGAAACAACCCAAACTACTAACAATTTTGTTACAGGGCCTTGGCTAAGGTTTTGTAATTTTATTGTGTGCCTTGTTTTCATAGCTTAGCAAACACTTCAATTGGTGCACTAAAATTGAATCATTGTCTTTTGTGTCATTAGGACTACTAGTGAGAAGAGAACGACCCAAGTGGTAGCGAGGAAAACCCACCTCATCCAAACCACTATAATCAAATGTATTCATGGTGAAAACTATGAATAACGTGTGCTGATTAGTTCATACCGACACTATGTCTCCCCATAAACCCGTTTGATCAAATTTATTTGATCATTTGTAGGGCGTAACCCCTACCGGCTGGGAGCCTTCTGTATTTACAGAGCTGAAAGTGCCGCATGTATGGCCACACGAGCGGATGCCCTTACTAGCACCTCTTTGTTTTAGATGCCCAAATCCTTCTAGTTGTTGAGGTAGGAGGTCGGACCTCTAGTAGCGGCCCACACACATACGGTTCTTAGTAGAGATACAAAGTTCGCCATGGGGAGTTTTCATGGGGACTGATGCTTGGCTGACCCGAGAAGTGAGTGCCGAGGGTGGAGCCAGTGAGGTCAAGCATCTAAGTATCCGCTCTGAATAGCGTAGCCTCGGGGGTAAAACCCTATGTGGGATCAACAACTATTGTCTTGGCCAGCCCTAAGATTTGTGCTTGTCTTATGCTAAACACTCAAACATTCAAGACAAAACAACAAAACATTGTGTCTTTTGTGTCTTCAAGTGTATGCAAAAACTTTTTACATCAAACAACACACTTTTGGAGTCTAAACAGTTTGCAAACATTGAGTCATCAAGATTGTGTCCTCTTGTCACGAAAAACAGTCGAAAAATCAGATTTGGTCAGAACAAAACAACTTCACAGATAGGAAAAATTGCACTAAGGTCACAAAAACGCGTCTGTGTCTGTTCAAACCGCATCTATGTCGGATAAGCGCGTCTGTGAAGTACAGAAAGGCATCTGTGTTTTTAACAGCATCTGCGTCAAACAGAGTAGCGTCTGTGTCTGGAAAATGCGTCTGTGAAGTATACAGAGGCGTCTGTGTCAGGATTTGAAAACTTTAACAGTCAAGCAAACAAAGAAAATCAGTTTCAGCATATTTGAGCTTCTTAGGTTGTCTCTTCAGGTTTCATCTAGCATTCAGCCTGTTCTAAGGTCTTACATAGTCCATCATTGCTTCATATCTCATTTTACATTCACAATTGTCTAAACTTGAGTCAAAAAGGTCACTTGCTTGTCCTCATTATACTCTTTCAACACACTACATACAGCTACACTTTGCTAAGTGGTCCCTCATCAAGGTTTCTTACCTTTGGGTCTCATTTGGTCTTACTTAGAGTCAAGGTCAGCTTACCTCATCAAGAGAAACTATCCTCTCTTTGGAAGTCACACCTACTCTACTACTTACATATTTGGTCTTACACTTTGGACATTGCAAGTACACCCCAAGATTCATTTACACTCCATACAACTCTTGGTCTTCCATACTCTTGTCATTTTTCATCTAGTTTCTCACATCTTGGTCTAACACCTAGTTCATGGTTGAAACCCGCCTTCAAAAATCTAGGAGAATAGCTAAGGAAGCTCAAGAATCCACAAACATGAGTTCTTATGAGTATGACAATGATTTATTCTTCAATCCTGAGCACACTACATTACCAAACATGAATGTTTATAGACACAATCCAAATGTGGAAAGCGCAAACACTATAAATAACAATGCTACACACAATGACACAGTTGACAATTCTTCAATACTATCAGCAGACATACAAGAATCCATAATGGATCCTCAATTCAATAGATTGGTTGAAGAGATAATGAGGAGAGATCGTCAATACTTTCTAAACATGATGGCACAAAGTGGAGCTAAAATACCGCATGATTTTGACTTATCTCAACTTATGGAAAGTCGACCCTCACAACAAATTCAACCCAACATGGATCAAAGGAGACCAAATAGTGGAGGAAATAGAGGACCGAATAATATGATGCCGGAGTCACCATCAGCTTTGCTTCAAAAGCTAGCAATCCCACATACACAAGCTCAAGCATATGATACTTACACTCAAAGACCCTCATGGAGGCCCTATGCTCAAACACATGCTCAAGGTATAGATCCATCAAGACAAGTGGATACTCAAAGACATCCTCAAAATTTTGACACAAGGAGACCCCATGTCAAAATTGGGGGCAACACAATGGAAAATGAAAAGCCTATTGAATATGGTTTATACACACAAAACAGATATGGGGTTCCCCAACAAGAAGTTATGCCAAGTGCTCCATACATGTCGCAACAATATAGACCCCCATATGGACATGTCTACGATCAGTATCATCCATACATGCAACAAGCTGCTCCTCAAATGGGCATTTCAAACATGGGGTATGCTACAAGAAATCAATCTCCTCCCAAGAATAATTTGGAGCAACAAATTAGAGATTTACAAAAGAAAATGGAGGACATGAGTACATCAAAACCTACATACACTATGAGAGATATATGCCCTTATCCCTTTGATAAGAGCATTCCAATGCCTCCATTTCCTCCACACTTTGTGACACCAAAATTTGACAAATATAGAGGGAGAGGAGACCCCAAGGCACACATAAGACAATTCTTCACAGCTTGCATTGAGGTAGCGGCAGAAGAAACATACTTGATGAGGTTATTCCCACAGAGCTTAGGCGATCAAGCTATGGAATGGTTTTCTCAATTACCTCCTGGTATTAAGTCATGGGGCGACTTAGCAGAGGCATTCATTCAGCATTTCTCCTACAACATAGAAACAGATGTCTCAGTTACTACCTTGTGCAATACTAAACAAAAGGAAGGAGAATCTTTTGCGTCATTTTTACAAAGATGGAGAAACTTAGCTAGCAGATGCTCTTGCGAAATCCCACAGAAACAAATGGTGGAAATGTTCACACAAAACGTTAATAAGGCTATTGGCTATGATCTCAGGAAAGCTTGTTTGTCTACATTCAAGGATGTCATTGAAAAGGGCCTAGCTACAGAAAAGGTCTTAATTGAACAAGGAGTTATCAAACTATTCAAAGAAAACAAAGAGGACTTTAAGGGAAAGGACAAACCAAAATTTTGGAACAAGAACAAGAACACAGTTAATGACGGCGTTGTTGATGCCAATACAGTGAGACCAAAGTTCGTCTTTTCTGGATCAAGTTCTACCAACAATCAGGTGAACACTCAAACAACTTCTAGACCACGAAGGAAGTACACTCCATTGGGAGAACCACTTGAATCAGTATTCAAAAAGCTTGTAGCAAACAAAGTAATTACAGTTCCAGATTTTCCTCCTTATGAACCAAAGGTAAAACCAAATTGGTGGAATGATGATGAGTATTGTGAGTTTCATAAGAGCAAGGGTCACAAGACAGGTAATTGCCATCGATTGAAAAACATTGTGCAAGATCTCATTGATAGAGGTGACATTGAGATTGAGGGACATTCATCTAATCAAGAGCATGAGGTGTTTAAGGAACCATTCCCAAAACATGACAAAGGAAAAGGCAAAGTCACAGATGATCAAGCCAATTACACTAGAGCATCTTACAATTATGATTCTACTATCAATCACATCTCAATGGACAATCATATCTCTACTATTACCATCAAGAACAAAAATCCTGAGAATTCTTCTCAGAGACCCAAAATTGTCCTAAAAGGTGTGGGATCCTCGTCTGCATCTACCTCTGAATGTCATGTTACAACCCGTCGAGGTAAGATCACATTGCCAGGTACCTCCACTAAGAATACCAATCTTTCATCAATCAAGCCTGAGTACGACCTTGTAGAACAACTAGGGAAGACACTTGCACTCATCTCTATTCTTGAGCTCTTACGTATATCTCCTGCACATAAAGCTATCCTTGACAAAATCTTGAGAGATACTACCGTCCCTACTGATCTGAACGTGGACCAGTTTCAAGCCATGGTGGGATACCTATCCGTTCCACACTCCCTCACATTCACAGAAGCTGATGACGCCTCCATAAGTCAGCCACATAATGCACCTCTACATGTTGAAGCCTTCATACATAAACATCGAATAAAGCGAGTCTTGATAGATGGAGGAGCAGGTCTTAATATTTGTACATTGAGCACCATTAGACAATTGGGATATTCTGACAAAGCTGTGAATTCTACAAACCAAATCACCATTAAGGCTTATGATGATGAAGAGCGCTCGTCCAAGGGCACGGTCACCTTACCACTAAGAATAGGGCCAGTCACAAAGGATGTGGTTTGTCAAGTCCTAGATCTAGATCTCATGTATAACGTATTGCTAGGACGTCCGTGGATTCATGAAATGAGGGCAGTCCCATCAACATACCATCAGTGCATTAAGTTTCCTCACAATGGAGCCGAGGTAACCGTCAATGGTGATCCAAATCCATTCATATATTGTAATAACTTGAGATCACATACTGAGACTATCATTCCCAGTAACCGTGAGGCTACTCCCTCTTCGGCATACATTGACCCTGAGTCATTAAAACCCTCGACATCCAAACAAGGTGAACTTAGAGGTAAGTTTCAAGACAAAGGCATGGGAGAATACACTTTGAATCAAACAATGTTTTTACGACAAGTCATGACCTCTCCCAAGGAATATGGGAGGCCACATCCTAACAAGCAAATCTCTATCATGATGCTCAAATGGGATCCTACCATCTTTCAAAAATGGGGTGAACTAGAAGAAGAAAATTTATATAAAATGCACTATAAGGACGTTGAAGAGGACACACATGATCAGATTATTATACCCTGTGAGAACTATGGCAAAGGCTTCAAAATTTTGCAAAGATTCGGGTATGATGGAAAAAGCCCTCTCGGACTACGCAAAGAAGGTGTCATGGAGCCCTTGCAACCTGAGCTAACTACAAGAAGAGAACGCTCCAAGGGGCTTGGTTTTCTAAATCCCAGACTACAAAATAAAAGAACAAAAGAGGTATGGTGAATTAAAGTTGTTGAAGTTCAACAAGAAGATTACTATTCCACAGATTCCAATGAGTGGGAATGGGGTTCAGACAAATCCTCCAGTGACTATGAGCTCACTGAAACATTCAGAGAGCCAGATGAACCCACAGAGGAGGAGGAATTTTACAAAAAGTTCAGAGTTGGTCAAGAACCAACCCATAAGGATCCCGCACAAGCTTCGTTTCAAGGTCCTAGGTCAAAATCACATAGGATGAGGACACCTGTCTCAGAAGGCTCTACTAGTGATGACAATTTGGATTCGCTCACGATCGAAACTGATGAGGAGAGTGCCATCGATGACCTCGATGATTACCTTGACATACCCGAATATAACCACATCTTCACTATTAGTCCTGCAAAATCTGAAAACACTAAAGACCTTCCCCTTGTTCACCCCCAACTCATTGACTGGGATCATGAAGGACCAGCACAATTTGATACATTTCAAAATGACGAAGCTATTATCGACTACCTTGGCATTCGAGATGATCTTCCCCCTGGAGACCACAAAGCAGGATACGCCATAGAGCTCAACAACATAGCATACTTTGGTGAGGGTGTCAGACCTTCTAGTCGCAAAAATGTGAAAATAAAAACAAAACAAGGGTCTTATGGCGAAAACCACACTGTGGCGCTATCTGACCCCAAAAAAGTAAAAAGAAAGGACGTATCTGAGGGTGAAAACCTCTTTGAGGCACCCGAAGATGGAAGGCTCGACATTCTCCCAGCATCATACGAGGAAAAATCATCCATGTTGGTAGAGGAGACTATAAAGACAAACATTGGTACAGCAGAGGTTCCACACAACATATTTTTGGCTCAATCATTGACAGAGGCCGAGAGAGCAAAATTCATAAGCTTCTTTAAGGGACGACAAATCAACTTCGCATGGTCTTACGCGGATATGCCTGGGCTAGACCCGGATTTGGTGATGCATCATTTAACAGTCAAACCGGGGGCAAAACCAGTAAAGCAGAAATTAAGGAAAATGCATCCACAGGTGGCATTGCTAGTCAAGGCAAAGCTGGAGAAATTATTGGATGTCGGATTCATACGCCCAATTGATTATCCTGAATGGATTTCCAATTTAGTACCTGTCAGCAAACTGGATCGCAGCATCCGAATATGTACAGACTTCAGAGATATCAACAAGGCTTGTCCAAAGGACGATTTCCCATTACCAAACATTGACTTGATCGTGGATCTCACAGCAGGCCATGAAATGTTATCTTTAATGGATGGATTTTCTGGATATAATCAAATCAGGATTGCACCTGAAGATCAACATAAAACATCATTCACTTGTCCATTGGGAACCTTCTGTTGGAATGTCATGCCCTTTGGGCTGAAAAATGCAGGCGCCACTTATCAAAGAGCGATGACCACTATCTTTCATGATCTCATGCATGTAACGATGGAAGATTATGTTGACGACCTTTTGGTTAAATCAATAGACAGAAATACACACTTGGACATACTTTCAGTTGCTTTTGATCGGTTGGAAAAGTACAAGGTAAGATTAAACCCGAAGAAATGTGTCTTTGGAGTAACCTCCGGGAAGCTCCTAGGATTCATTGTGTCTAAAAGAGGAATAGAAGCTGATCCAGCAAAAGTCAAGGCTATCTTAGAAATGCCGCCACCCAAGAATATCAGTCAACTTCGATCTTTACAAGGGAGACTCCAATCCATACGAAGATTCATAGCACAACTTGCAGATAAGTGTAACCCTTTCCAGCACCTGCTACACAAAAACATCAAGTTCAAATGGGATGAGAACTGTCAATAGGCTTTTCAGGCGCTCAAAGACTATCTTTTGAACCCGCCAGTTTTGATGCCACCAATTCCAGATCAACCATTGCTACTTTACATATCAGCTACTCTGACAGCACTGGGGGCACTCCTAGCACAGCAAATACCTGACGGCAAGGAAAAAGCAGTCTACTATATCAGTCGCACATTGGTGGGATATGAGCTAAACTACACACCAATCGAGCATGCATGTCTTGCTGTGGTCTTCACTTCACAAAAATTACGACATTATATGCTCACTCACAAGACTAAGTTGATTGCCAGAATTGATCCACTAAAATATCTTCTCAACAAAGCTACACTTACTGGGCGGCTGGCCAAGTGGGTAATGATTTTGAGTGAATTCAACATTGAATACGTGGACAGAAAAGAAATCAAAGGACAAGCCATTGCAGACCAATTGGCAGATGCTCCCATGATAGATGATGCTCCTCTACAGTCAGAATTTCCAGATGAGTCCATTCTAACAATATCACCTGCAAAGCCATGGCAATTATATTTTGACGGCTCATACACACAGCACGGGGCAGGAGCGGGTATACTCTTTATAACTCCTCAAGGCGATTCTATACCAAAGTCATACCGCTTATCATTTCCTTGCACTAACAATATAGCGGAATACGAGGCATTAACAACTGGGCTCAGAATTGCAGTTCAGTGGAAGATCCAAGAGCTTCGTGTTTTTGGGGATTCTCAACTGGTCATCCGTCAAGCAACTGATGATTATCAAACAAAAGATGAAAAGCTAATGCCTTACAAACAACTGGTAGATGATCTGAAACAGCACTTTGCAAAGATAGAGTTTGAGCAGATACCAAGAGAACAGAATCGCGCTGCTGATGCCATGGCTACAATTGCTTCGCTCATTGATCTACCGCAAAATGAGACTTGCTATGAGTTCCTGGTAGACAACCTGCTGATTCCTTCATACGAGATCACTCCTACTGAAATGATATGTGTTGTTGGTCCTGAATCCCAGTTATATGGTTCCATATTCACATACCTTCGTGATAATATCTTACCTCCCGATCTATCGAACAACCAACGCCGCACTTTCATTCGCGAATCCTCTCGATATGTTATCCTAGCTGATATCCTATACCGACGAGGTCTAGATGGCACCCTTCTTAGATGTTTAGAGAGTGACGAAGCTCAGATTGCGTTACGAGAAGTGCACGAAGGGATATGTGGTCCGCATACTAGTGGTCCTACCTTGGCCAAGAAACTCATCAGGACTGGATACTACTGGCCTACTATGGAAAAAGATGCATATCAGTTTGTCAAGAAGTGTAAGCAGTGTCAAATTCATGGAGACCTTATACATGCACCAGCACAGGAACTACAACCACTTGCGTCTCCTTGGCCCTTTTGTCAGTGGGGACTCGATCTCATAGGCAAGATTCACCCTCCTTCTTCCAATGGACATAAATTCATTATCACAGCCACAGAGTATTTCACAAAGTGGATTGAAGCCGTGCCTCTCACACAAGTTACTGGGAAACAAATCGCTACTTTCATCCTGAACTACATCATTTGCCGATACGGGATTCCTACTTCCATTATTACTGATAACGGGCGTCCTTTCAAAAATCAGGTTGTTCATGAACTCTGTGAGCGCTTCCATATATCCCATCGTTTCTCCACACCATATTATCCCCAAGGTAATGGCCAAGCTGAGGCGTCTAATAAAACAATTCTCAAAATCCTTAAAAAGACAGTCGACGACGCTGGCCGTAACTGGCATATCCAACTCAATCCTGCACTTTGGGCCTACCGAACAAGTGTCCGCACGCCTACAGGAGCTACACCCTACTCACTTGTCTACGGCGCTGAAGCCATCTTGCCTATTGAGATCGAGCTACCTTCTTTATGGGTCTCCTTGAGAAACATAATCAACGATGAAGACTATAGGGTCTCTCGCTTACAAGAACTAGAACTGCTGGAGGAACGACGACACATTGCTTTTAATCATCTCAAGGCTTACCAACAACGAATGAGTCGCAGTTACAATCACAAAGTTAAGCCTCGCACATTTGAGGTAGGTGACTTAGTACTCAGACAGAACCCCAAAAATCAGCAAGACAGAGATAAGAAGGGCAAGTTTGAACCAAACTGGCTTGGTCCTTACATCATCACAGCAGTATATGGATCTGGGACATATCAGCTCTCAACTACAGAAGGTGAACCCTTGGAGGATCCTATCAACAGCATGCACCTTCGCAGGTTCTACACATAGCTTTTCAGAGCATCTTAATGCAAAAATACAAAAAAATCAAAAAATTTCAAAAATACAAAAAAAAATTATAAAACAAAAAAAATCGTTACATGGTGAAAACCTGGCCAACAGGCGCCTTGTGACAACAAAAAAAAATTGAAAAATCCAAAAAAGTAAAGAGAAATAATTTCGTCCAACGGTGAAAACCACTTCGGTGGCGCCCTGGGCAAGTACCATGGTGAAAACTGGGTCACCAGCGCCATGCGTAGGGACTTTGCTCCTCCCTCCTTCAGGATTCACTTTCATCCTTTCACTTTGCACACACTCACAACTTATTCGCTCACAATAAACTTACCCATTCCCATCATGGCTTGTTATTGATCTACCTAAGATTAGTTAGTCATCCATAACCCTCCCTTTTCACTCCCTTTCCATCCATAATAAATCAGATCCTATCTGTGGCTAAGGCAAATCCTACGTCTAGTGATGGGTGTGGAACTGAGAACATCACATGGTTCGAGGAGTAAAGTTTCTTCCAGCTTTCTTCAGTCTATTCACGTACAATCCGCAATAAAGCAACATCTGCATCACAGATCTGCAATAAAGTTCCATCTTCTCTGCAATAAAGTATCAGTTTCATGGATTCAGTCAGTTTCAGATGAGACACAGTAGCAACAATGGGCTTCAACAAATCAAATCTTTCAACAGACTCAGACAACATATGGTTCAGTGCTATCTATCCTTTTTGTGAAAGTGAACATTGTGACCACAATCGAATAAAGACTTAAACAAGTGACAAGAGACACTAAACTTGAGGACTACAGTGGATGTTGGTGTCGAGTCTTGGTTTTCTTTTGATTTTATCTTTTTGGTGACATGTCTTTTAGCTTTTCCAGGATGTCTTTGACTAGAGATTCTATCTCCAGGATGTCTTTGACTAGAAAGGCGGGGATGGGGTATCGTCACCTATTTGCATTTGCTGTCTGTGGATTGTCTTTTAGTAATGCTATGACTGGTCCAAGGATATGAGGACACTGTGAGTCTAGTATGAACTGGGGCATTCCTTGTTTGTGACTGTCTTATCTCCATGCAAACAGGTACAATGACTTTCTCGGTCAAACATATGCCTTGATTGTCATAACCTATTCTGCCATAATAAAGCTCAATGATGATAACGCACAAGAAGCTCTTTCACTTTCATATCTTCTGTCTTCCATCCCCCCTTTCTTGATTGACTTCCATTGTCCTTCTCGAGTCCACGTAGCCCGCTATCACATGACTGAGTATAATGACACACCAAAAACATTTGCATTTCATATAGTTACACCTGCATCACCACATATAAGCATTTCATACATACATATAGATATCACAATTGCATCACATCCTGCATACAACACATGTTAGCACATCTCACATTTTCATTATGTAAATAATCATTTGCATTATCATATTCATTTGCATTACATACATTCACATTTGCATCATGCATACACATATACAACATAAAAGAACAAAAATATATTGCACTGCATCATATAAGCATCCATATCATAAAACATGTATTACACAAGAACATCTCATCACATAAGGTACACATGCATATAGCTGCCGCAAAAATGAATCATCTCATATATAATCAAAATGTGTCATGATACAATGATGTCAAAAGAATCATATGGCTACAAAAGAATCACCCGCAGGTGTCTACAATACAAAAAATGATACATATACTGATACAATGGGGAGCCCTCTATGGCTATGATGAACTCCCTCCCTCGGAGCCACCTAGCCTCGACGGAGTCTAAGCTGTAGATGGACCCGCTCCAGGATCCCCCTGTCTCTCTGGTGGTGGTGGAGGACCCATGACCCCACCGCTGGACGCCTGCCTCCTGCGACTCCCTCCCATAGCCGTCGCTGTGCGCGACGATCTATGGAAGCTCCTCGCTCGCTGATCTGCTGGCACGGCAGCATAGTACAGATCCCTCCAATAGGCGATCTCCTCTCTGGCTCGCAGCACATATGCGTAGCCTGCCCCTGCATCCTCTGCTGCCCGCCTCCCTACCCTCAGAGCTGTCTCGGCCTCAGTATATCTCTGGATGGCCTGGTCCCTCTCCCGCTCTATGTCCCTGAGCCTGATCCTGAGGTGATCCCTCTCCCGCACCAAATCCTCAATCTCATCTGCCTGGCCCTGGCAGATCTCTCGCAGCCTCAACAGCTCATCCTCCTCAGGATCTCCGCCCTCAGCCTCTGCCTGTGGCTCCTCCTCTACAGGTGCCTGTCCCTGTGCCTCTGCCTGCACCTGTCTAGGTGCCTGAATAGGTACCTATGCCTGTATCTGTCCCTGTCCCTGCACCTGTCTAGGTCCTTGTGCTCTAGGACCCTGTGCTGCTGGTACCTGTAGGGGCACTCCACCGCGACCCCTCACCACCTGAGCTGCTCTCTCCTGTCCTCCCTCCCTCCGAGGTGCTACTCACCTCTCCCCCACCACTCCTCTCCGCCTCCGTCTGCCCCTGCCTCCATCTCCTCCACCATCATCATCATCATCCCCCCCGGCCTCTCCCTCCAACAGCTCTCCCGGATCTGTCAATCTCAGAAATGGATGCTCTGCCCAATACGCAAAGTACTCTGCGTCCATCCCTGCATCCTCTACTTCTGGCCACATGTCTCATGGTAACGGCATCATCTCCGCCAGCTGTGTCACGGCCTGATCATATGATAGCAGTGGCCCGAACTGTACCTGATCTCTGACTGTACGGGCATACATGCCCGAGCCTCGTGGCATCCGCTGAATCTGCCCAAACTGCTTGCATACCCTGTCAACAGGCTGCCTCTCCAGAATATAGGGCATCCGCCCAATCAGATACCTGCTCCTGAAGGCATAGAGTAGCTCCAATGCGTCGTCATCCCACTCCTCGCACCCCAGGTACGGCCTCCAGATAACCATGTCTATGTCATCTATGACGCGCCTCCAATGCTCCAATCTACCAATCCGAGGCTGGGATGTGATCATGTCGTACAAATGCACGAAGCTCCGTCCCTGCCCTCTGCCTCTGAAGTGGATCGGCCGTGTGATGGGAAGGTGCTCATATGCCCACACCTGAAGGAGAGTAACGCCGCAGCCCAAGCCCACTGATCCGTGGTACACAAACTGATGCAGCTCATAGTATAAATGGGCCAAGACACATGGCCCCCATGCATACCTGGTGTGCTCTATCATCAGTGTCTCCAATGCCCCTCCCTAGCCAACTGCCAATCCTCGTGTGGCTCTGTCCGGACATAAATACCCACTGATAGCTCCCCCAATAACAACCGGCAATGCTAAACCTGTGGCGGTCATGGTATCCCAGGCCACGTGACCTGCTCGCATCTCCAAACCGAGATCCTGAAACACCCGTCTCAATGCCTCCCTATCACCGTCACGATCGTATGGAATCAACTCTCCATCGATCGAGATATGCAGTATCCTGTACACATCCTCCAATGTCACTGTCATCTCACCCATCGGCAGGTGAAACGTGCACGTCTCAGAGTGCCATCTCTCAGCCAACGCAGTCAGCAACCCCATGTTTGCTCGAAACTCAGGCACAAATAGCACATGTGTAAGACCCATCTCCTCAATGGAAATCCTATCCTGGATCGACAACTCTGGTTGCAACCTCTGAGTCGATGGGAATCTCTCCCGTGACTCCAACATCGGCAAATACTCCTGTAGTCACACAATCAATCTTGTCAGTTATCGTGGTATTCACTGTTTATCACAAAATGCTACTTGCTACCTAAATGCATACGCTTACCTATCCTAGTGACACTCACTGTTCATCACAAAGTGTTGCTATCTACCCTAGTAGTGCTCCCTGTTCATCACAAAGTACTACGTGTGTGACATTCCCTATTTATCACAAAGTGTCACTCACATTCGCACTCCCTGTTCATCACAAAGTGCTGCCTATCTTGGTGCTCCCTGTTCATCACAAAGTGCCTTGATCTATCCTAGTCTTCCTAGAGGACCTGCTTGAGTGTCTCCTCTCAGCAGCTTATCCAATCGACAGCGTATGTTCATCGCAGAACTGCCGATTTGACCTAAAAGACTAAAACCATGCATTTTGACACATAAACGCACTTTTAACACACAAACGCGCTTTTTACTCCTAAACGCGCTTATAGACTGCACAAACGCGCTTCTGCAACACAGACGCGTTTCCTGAACACAAACGTGCCTATACCATGCACAAACGCGACCAGGGAACACAGACGTCCCTACATGACATAAACGCTCCTACAAAGCACAGACGCTTCTACATTTCACAAACGCATCCGTATTCAGCACAGACGTGCCTGGACCTGACACAGACACGCCTGTTGGACACAGACGCGCCTGTTGGACACAGACGCGGTTGCGCGTTTTTGCATATTTTATCTACCCTATTTCTAGCGCATTTATTGCTACTAAACATGCATTTATGACAAAACTCGAAATGCGTGAAAGTACGAGGAGGTTTTCGGGTACTTACCGGCTCTCCTGCATCGGCTGGTCGCTGGAATCGGCGAACACGGTCGAATCTATGAATGGAAGCCATCGCTGCTGACTGCTACTGCTCTTTTCTCGCTCTGCACTGTGATCTTCTAAGGGTGTAGATGACAATGAGGATGTCTTTTGCCCGTGGTCTATCTTATAGCCTACCCTAGCCCTCGCACTCATTTCCCGAGTCAGTATTCTTCATCCTGTGACTTTGTCACTCTATCCAGTCAGTCCATTCTAGCCTTTCTTTCTTATCGAGAGATTGTCTGCAATCTTTTCAGATATTTTCATCCAATCTCTCGAGGGGGCATATAATTCCCATCTTGGGGCAACTTTGTATCAGTTCATCTTATCTTCTTTGAAACAACACGACAAGCCGCATTGTCTCAAAGAGGGGCAAAATGTAGACACCCAAAATTGTCCTGTCTAATTAAATAAATATTTTATTTATTTAATTATCTAAGCCTAATTCTTCTATTAATTAAATAAATCTTTATTTATTTAATTAATTCATTTATCCTCTTCTAGCCTTATTTCTCATTTAAATAAATACATTTATTTATTTAAATTATCCCTTTCCTAAATTAAATAAATATTTTATTTATTTAATTGTCCTACTTCTTCTATTAATTAAATAAATCTTTATTTATTTAATTAATTCATTATCTTTTTCTACACATGACACATGTCATTCATCTCTTAATTTCTACACTACCTACCTCTTTCATTATTTTGGTATTTCTTTTACCTACCCTCTAATCTTAGCCGACCTCTCTTTTTACACCTCTCAATCTTAACCCTCCATTTCTTATTGTGTCTTCTATTTAAGGAGATGCTTTCTTCATTGTCAAACCCTAATGACTGATTTTGGAGTACTTGGCTACACTACGATCCTACTTGCAACCACATTCCGTTCTTTGTTGAGCTCTTGTGCATACAAAAATCTGAGAGCAAGCATATCAAACAAGATCAATGGAGATAGGAAGAATGGAGATCAAAACCCTATTGGACATGTGATGGTATAATCTTTGTGATTTTGAGTTATTTTGCATTGTCTTAGGTTATCTTCATATGTTATGGTGGATCTTTGTTCATTGTTAGGCTAGGGTTTGGTGGTTGAATTCATTTAGCCTTTCAATATTGTTGTTATTTGTTATCCGTTTTCACCATATACAGGTGATAATCATTTAATTTTCTACAAAATGAGCATACAATAATTGCCATACTAGTCCTTCAAGTGGACAACACTAAGCTAGATCATAATCTTAAACAAGCATGATACGCACTTTTAGATTCAAGACAAGCACGGACCAACCCAAATGGATTAGTCTAAAGAGTACAACATTCAATAAGGGAAGGTACATACGACTCTCTTTCAGAATAAGAGTAATCATAGACCAAGACATCAATAAGCACACAATGCACATATAACACTCAAACACCAACATCAAGAAGGCGAAAACAAGGTGTGAGAACACACACGTTACACACAGGTTAAGGTCTGCTCAATCACTCACATGCAAAAGGAGGACAAGCATACACATAAGGTCGATACACCTCACACCAATAGAGGGCACACGCGACACCAGAGATCCCAATGTTTGCAACATGGGCTCTGATACCAAATGTAATGCCCCGCCAAGAAACCCCGAAGGGATAAGCCAAAAGACAAGAAAAGAGTGCAATAATTTTTATTTTTTTTAAAGTTACACCACATAAGATACAACAAGATAACAAAGATTCAGATTACATAGCGGAAGACATCAACTAACACCTAAAGAGTTTCCCAACGAGATTACTTAAATATCAAAATTCACTTAACTCACACAATTAATCCAATAAGCTGATTATCTTAATAATGAGATAATTCTTAATCAAGATAATTTCTTTCAAAAGATGGAAATATAAATCACAAGCAAAGATTCATCCATTAAGATCTATTCACAATCTTCATTCAAGCTTTTCATTTACAATTACAAGTCATACATCTAATATCCTAACACACTAGAATTCCATCATAAACATAAGAGATCTTTTCAAGCATACTTAATTTCCTTAACAACAACTGAATATATTCCATTACTCTAAGTTACATTCTTTCATATTCCAACTTATTGCATTTTAAAAGACGATTACATACATGCATCTACGATAAATCTCATCTAAACCACTTATGCATTTGATCAACATGGCATTCAAGAAAGAACTGCATATAAACATTTAAAGTTAATTCCATTTATCCACTTAACCATTCTAACATAAGCTAATCATACATGATAAAGTTGAATAAAGGAAACATAAGAGAATACATCACATAACACCATAATGATCTCGGAGTTCACCCCTAAAGGGCTACATCTCCAGGTCTGCTCAACTGCAAGACCCCTCTGATAAATAATAAAGTTAAGAATACAAGAGGTTACACTATTACAATCCGGCCATCAAGGCGAAACATAAACAATATACAAACGACCGCATTGGTCAATAAATACATAAACGATCCCTGAAAAGGAAAGGATCCAGGTGAACATAATCAAATCTAATACAAAGGTCTAGGAGAGCATCCACAAGACTGAGCCATCACCACCCAAGGTCTAACATGAAACCAATACTCACAAGGGGAGAGACAAAAGGATGACCCACAAAGGTACTCCTAACAGGACAAAATGACAACACACTAGCGAACGTAGGGACAAGTGTCATCACACAACTTGGTACGGTTACCATGGCAGGTCTTCATAGGTCCCGGCCCCATACACTGGGTCACCCTGGCAACCTAATCCGAGCTTCCGGCCCATCCAAGCCTCATGTGGACCCACACATCCTCTCGTGAAGACAAGGATGATGGTTTGCCATTTCAGGCCTTCTCACAGCATGTCGAGTCTATGTTAGCATTCGTCCCATGTGTGAGGCACATTTATCTTACTTAGAGATTACATTCTAATCTACTGATATGTTATCACTTATTAGACTCACTTTCGACGGGTTACCCAGCAGCCACTTTGGGCGCGGCCCCCAATCGAAAGCCACTTTCTCATACGACACTAGACTATACTCAGACGAACTCAAAACCAAGGAATAGGCATGGTCAGATGAATGGAGTTCAAGAAGGAGGGAACAATCATCTAGTCAAACACGACTCAAGATGTACACTTACTGACGGTACTCTAACTAGAGACCTGACCAACAATGGTCAACCACAAATCATCATTCGACTCACACAAAGAGGATATGACCAAAAATGACACTACCACAAAACAACAGTCAACTCGGAACTGAGGACTGAAACAGGTACCCCAAATCATTCCATACGACAGGGTCCTATCAAAACAAGCACGACTTTCCATTTCATAATCAACAGCGAATACAGAAATTAAACTCGCATAGGAATATTCAACAAATTCAATCTTTTCTGAATTGATCTAAACATTAAAAGTCGATCAAGTTTTCTACAAGATCTAAATCAGATTACAGTTATCTACCTCATCTAGGAATAGGTTGTTCTTGGTTTTCTAACTCTCTAACGTTCAAAGCATCGAACAGACATATAAAGCCATAATGAGTTCTTAAACCAAATTCATATTAATAAAATTCAGACAACCATTAATCAAATAAATAAGATATTTAATCTCCAATAAAACATCATTGACATACTGGTCCAAAACCACCTCTACAGTTTCATATTTTTCAATCCCAGATGCACTATACGGATCACGGAAATATAAATATAAAAAGGGAATCCAAATGTAGATAATCATTTCCAAAATCCAAATGTTACTTCCCTACGCACGTATAGAAGAATCCAAAATTAACTGTTAATTAATGAGTATATTTATTATTCCACGATCAATAAAATATACACAATTAACGACTAATAGTGCACAATAACCCAGTTAATTATTAGTTAATATATAATTATTAATCTTTATTAATAAAATATATCTTACTAATAATTAATGCATTTGCACAAATTTCCAATTAAATATCGATTAGTTTATATACATATATTAATTTCCATTAATCATATATATAATAATCATTAATAAATAATTGAAAACTTCATTTAAAAAAAATACTTATAATTTAACAAATTTATTTATTTTTATTTTTTTATAAAAAAAAATATAATAAAAAAAAACAGGAAATACTTTGTTTTAAAATTTCGAGGGCAAACCACGTGGGGGCCACGTGGGCTTCTCCCACGCGGACTTCCCTTTTCCCATAGGAAGGGCTGGGGAGACCATGACGTGGTCTCCACCCAGCCTAGGCTGCGTGGAGAGCACGACATGGCCTCCCGCAGGCCTCTCCCCAAGTTTAGGGAAGCCTTGGCTCTCCCCAAACATGGGTCGAGGGCCTTGGCAAAACCGTCCCTTCCAAAACCGCCATAACCAATCTCCACGCATGGTTTAGATTTTGATTAAAATAATATATATATATATATTTTTAAATTTGTTGTTAAAATTTTCATACACAGCAAGGAAAAAACACAGTCTCACAGAGACTGGAATAAATAAATTTTCTTTTTTTGGTTTTTTTTTTTTTCTTTCATAAGCAATTGTAAAAATACCCAGATCAGGAAAGGGGAAAGTTTCTCCAAAACCAACAGCATAATGGCCAAATAAGATTGATCTTCACAAATTTAACATCTAATCTGCCAAACCCCCAAATAAATTTCAATTTTATTATTTTAAATCATTCTTAGCAAACCAGAAATTGATTTGAAAACAAAGAATGAAATCCAAGAGGGATAAATCCAAGATCTTATTTCCATTCTACTCTATAAATCAATCAAACCGATTTTTTTTTAATAAAAAATTCATTTCTTTTAACCAGAACAGTAAATTCTTTTGGCAACAAGAAAACAAATCAGAATCCTACCTTCATACGCAATCCTGGTAGAGATTTATTGAAGAGCCCAACCTGCAAGCTCCAGAATTCCTCCTCCTTCCAGAATCCCCAATTTCATCCCAAAAATCCTTTTCCAACCAAAAATTTTCCAAAAATATCCATCCTCCAAATTTTCCAAAAATTTAGGTTATAAGGAAGAGTTGACCAAAATTCCATATTTGGAATTAAAATTTTTATTTAAAAATAATTCTCAAAATTAATTCTTTTCTAACTATCTCAGTAAATTGACTTGCTTTTCAATTCAAAATTGATTTTCTCATTTAATTCAATTTAACCTTTCTAATTTCAAAAGCCAACATAATACAATTAAATCTATTGCAATTAAATACAAAACTTTCTTTTCAACAGCATATACAATATGCATTTAATATTCAAAATCAGTCATTTAATCGAACTTACTCCCAATTTAAAATGAGCAATCCAATATCAACGAAAATCGCATAACGGAATCCCGATTAATTTAGTCCATTAATCTCTAATGCACAAATACATATTTAATCAAAATAATTACTAAGGACTAATTAATCAATTTAACCATACACACCAAGCACGCAAATCGAGAAGGCCAACCAAACAGACGACTCGCAAAGCCAAACAAAAAGGGATTACCGATGGCGAATGACGATGCTCACTGGAGCACGACTATGGTCAACTAGGGTCTTACGACCACCTAATCCAACTCTAAGGGTAAAAGAGGTACACTCAAACCTGCAAATCTAGGTGAAGACGAACCTTGCACTCATGCGGCATTGTACCTGAAATCTCCTGCAACCAAGAGTCATACATGCATACATATATAAACTTAATGAAAGCATTAGCCCGATATTAATACCACGAAATAGGAACACTAAACAACTAGCATATAACTAGTGTGAAAACCACATCAACAGCTATGCGTTAAATCAAACATCTAACTATAACATTATATTAAGATAAACTAACCAAAATTAAACCCAAATTAGAAATAGATTAGGGCAGGGGTACTACAATATGTAAGGCATCATCCAAATAGACATATGGTGTGAATTATTGTATCAATATTTGCCCATGTAAAACCAGTTTACCTTGTGTTTTGTTTGTCTAAACCATAGTTTCTCAAGTACCCTTCAATCCATTTATTCACTTTTTATGTTTGTCCATCCATTTGGGGATGATCGAGTTAGTTTTTTGTGTCATTTTTGTACCTATTAAGAAAACAATGTTTCAAAAAATAACTAAGAAACTAGATGTCCTTATCATTGGCAGTGTTCTTAGTCTTGAGCTATGTAATCTAAATATATCCTTGGATAATATGTTTTCTACTTGAGGTTCCATGAAATTTGAAGCAATAACAATAAAATATGCATATGCTACTAATTTATTAACTACAACATAAATAAAATCCACACCTTGTACCTTGGGTGAACATATGATGAAGTCCACAGATAATCTCTTCCATTTTTTATTAAGAATTATTAGTGGTTATGGAAGGCTTGCTATAAATATTTGTTTTCCCTTATTTCCTTGGTTGGTAATGCATCATATAACATGTTTATGGACATCCTCCTTCAAACCCTTCTAACAAAATGTCTCATGTAGCTTTTTATTGTATGTCTTATAATACCTTTGATGTGTTGTTTTGGAGTATCCTGAAAGGCTTTCATAATTTTGTCCTTGATCATAGACTCTTGAACACAAAAAAAAATCTATTTTTGTAGAGGATCTACCCTCCATTACAACATACATATCATATTTCACAACCTCATCAACAATGTCAATAGAAAAATTATTCTTGGAATACTTTGCAATAATAAAAACCAAATTCAATCAATAGAAATGATAAATAATGAGCATAGAGTAGGTCTCCCAAAGAGTGCATCAGCTACCACAATCCTCATGCCCTTCATATATTAGATTTCAAAATCATAAGTTGCAACTTGCTTATCCTTTTTTGTTGGTGATACCCCCTTTGGCTAAATTATCCTTGCTATACCAGCACCAAATAATCAACCTACTATGCAAGCAAACCCCCCACCAACTCAATCTTTTGAACTACAAGAGATTAAAGGCCGCTTACAAATATTTGGGAATAAAATAGTAAATCTTAAGAGGTAGCAAAATCAAAATTATAGGCCTTATCAACCTTAATTCTAGCCCACATATCAAAAAATAGTTAAATAGGCCTCCATATCAACCAAATAACGAAGGACAAAGACAAGTTCTTAACCCAAGGCCTTACCAATCTTACAATCCTAATGTTTCCACCTCTTCTAAAGAGCTTTTACCAATGCAAAACAATCTGGGACAAGAATATGAATGGTGTTTTCTGTGCAACCAACCTCAAAACCCAAAAACTTGCACCAATTGTGTGATTAATGATGCCTTAATGGCTCAAAATAGCCCAAATCTACAGCCTAATGTACAAGTTTTGACATGTATATAACAGCAAGACAATCACCAAAATGACACAACTCTCCTAAACTAGCAAGGGGAGTAGTTTTGTGGGGTAAATCAAGTGAGTTCCTCTATTGCAGCGAATACAAGGTCCAAAAAGTAGGTTGTTGATATAGGACAACAAGTTTATAATGGTTCTTTTCAATCAAATCAACCATCAAAAGTGAACCAAGTGGTTGCTAGTATATCTAATGATGCTAGTACTTCACATGTTTTTGAAAAATCCAAGGACAAAATGTTTGTATTTTTCCAAGAAGTCAGCATTTGGCAAGTGTGGGACAATCTACTGGACAACCCCAAGCACAACAATACACAAGGAGAGCATGTTGTTCCCAAAGGATAGCCAAAAGTAAACACACATCCATTATATAAATACCCTTTTATTACAAATCTAGTTCTAGGATTATACATAACATTACTAAGAAATCCTATAGCTTAGGTAATATCTAGTTTAGTACAAACGATTAGATAGATTAGCCATCAAAATTACTATAATAATGGCCATTATATATATCTTCAAAATAATAATTTGAAATAAGACACATATCTAATAGAATAATAGTACAAACAATGAAGTAAACACTCACCAATTTGTCTTACATGATATATTTTCACAAAATATTAATGAATATATATTTTTGTTGAACCAATTCTTTTGATCAATTTGTTACTTGTTAATTTATATTTTTAAGATAAAAATTTGTACCCCTAATTGTTCATGTGAAATGTACAATTTTTTATTTATTTTTAATCTCCAAATAATTGATCTATTATTACCAATAAGAATGACATTAACGTGCAAGATAATACTTATAATCTCATCATCAATAATTTTAATATAAATGTAAAATGAAAAATTGAACCCTAGTGATTCCCCACCTAGGAGAGAGAAAGGAAATCACTAGGATGATTTTCATTTGGGAGATACTTTACATTCAAAAGAGGGGCTTGAATCCACTAGATCCAAATCAAAAGGAAATAAGGATGTGAATGCCAAGTGGATTGCAAGGGTTTGAATGTTATTTTCTCTCTTTTGTAAATAGACATGTTGACTTGTTGACTATACAAAAAAGAAAGACAAAATGGATGAAATAAGGAGCTACCAATTCGAGATCGCATTGTAACTTTGAATTTGAGATATTTAGACTGATACAGATCTTCCCTGCAAATTTGGAGAAAATTCATTGAGATCGGGTTAAAGTTGCACCTGGTCCTTCGAAAAATCTGCATACCAAAAAGGGTTTTTCTGTCTCTAAAAATGAAGCCTAAACCTACAATTACAGTTGTGTACCTCTAGCCTACACACAGAAAAAAGGGAAGAAGGTTTTTAGATAAGGGTTTGACATAGTCAAACCCTAGTTGAGGAATTTGTTGATGATGGTTGCTTTGATTTTCAAATGTAATCATAAGTGTTGTATGAAATGGCATGTAACATGACAAAACCCTAATAGACACACGTGCTTGTAATGTTGCCCCAATGGATCAATGCAGAAGAAAGATGTAGAAGAAAACCTGATGGATGCTTGAAGAGTTGAATGCTTGATGACAATAATGGAGACCTTCCACTTATTTACCCAATTTTTGCTTATCTTCGCTTATTCTTGCATGTTTTCACCTTCTAAAAATTAGAGGACTAAATCCCTTTTTATACTTGCCTAAGAGGATTAATTCATCTCATCGAAGGTCGACATGGGGAAATTTAAATCGTGAAGAGAAAATTAGGGTCAAGGGCTGTATGGACCCATTTTTGGGCCACCCAAAGAGGGAGGATAGGGGTGCCACACCCCTACCCAAGGGGGGATAGGGGTTCCATGCTCTTTTCCTAAGAGGGACAAGGGCGCTATGCCCCTATCTTGCCCTATTTTGGGCCCGGTATAGGGTCACAAGGTGGTACAAGAGCTGAAACAGGGGGAAACTCCGAATGATGATGCAGAGAGGGGTCCCAATTGAGTAAGGAGATACAATCGCTATGGTGAGGACATAAAATATGGTCACAATTGCAAGGGTCGCAATTTTATGACACCACATTTAGCCCCCACTTTAGTGGTAGTATGACTTATACCAATACTTCCAGTAAAGTAGAAGAAAGAAAGAGATGAAGATGAGAGATGCAAAGAAATACAACAAGGAGTATAAGATATCACTAATCTTGAGGAACAAAATCCCCCAATCTTAGGATCTTAACCCAATCAGACATATGCAAGAGAACACAAGACAAAAAGAACAAGACAAATAAAACAAGACAAATCACAAGAGACACATGACAAATACCAAAACACAAGACCACAAATCAACTAGCCGAAGAGACCTCAATACTCAAATGTCTCAACAAATAATTGAAACACAAAGACAAATGGCATCACATAAATACCAATAATCACATAAAAGAGAAAAGATGGCATCATCCATTAACCATCAATAGTAATACTATGAGTTAATGAGAGGAAGAAGAGAGAGAACATGAATACACACTTTGGTGATCCATGAGAAGAAAGGCGAACAAAAGGAACCATGGACATCTTGCCCCTAGAACTAGGTGATCCATGTAAGGGAGGAGAGTGAGAACACTGTTAGTTCCACTCAACCTTGTGCGTGTGTGTGAAAGTGAGGTTCAGAGAACCTCACAGGAGTCTATGCCCAAGTATGCTACAACATGTATAAGATGTATAGTACAAATATTAAGAAAGTGGCGACAACTCGCTCTAAGAGGTTGTCCTTTGGTTTCGAGAATGACCCACTGTATAAGAGAAAAGTGGTGACATTGCATTCTAAGAATGACCCACAGTTTAAAAGAAAAGTGGTCACATCTCCTTTTGAGAATTACCCACTGTATAAGGGAAAAGTGATGACATCTCTTTCTGAGAATGACCCATTGTATAAGGGAAAAGTGGCGACATCTCATTCTGAGAATGACCCACTGTATAAGGAAACAGTGGTAACATTTTGTTCTAAGAATGACCCACTGTATAAGGGAAAAGTGGTGAAATATCATTCTAGGAATGACCCATTGTATAAGAGATACAATGCACAAGAGAAATATAATACAAAAGGAGTAGTGTGGGTGCCCCCCCCTTAAGATATCAAGATAGTTTAATGTTGATATCTCAAGGAAAGTAGAACAAGGATACCTTCCTTTGACACCAAGAAAATATCCATCATGCAACAATGTCATAAATCCAAGCAAGACGGGGAATACTCTTCAAGAAAGGATAAGATAGTTAAAAAAGATATATCTTGCTATAAGTGTAAAGGAGATCCTGTTGGTATATGTGAAGAGTATGATGACATGATGATATTGTATGTTTTCATTGATGTCAATATGTTGAAGGGTGAACCGGTATATTCAAACTAAGCAACTGGAAAACTGAATTGGTATGATGTTGTGAACTAGTATATGTGAAAAAGTGAAGTGGTATGTTTGTCCAAGTGAACTGGTATGTTGGAATGTGAACCAGTATATGGAATGTTTTGTATCAAGGTTTCATACAGTATGACTACCGGTTGGTAGTCTTAGTTTCAGGGTTTCCGGTTGAAGTGTTCTATGCCTATGTGATTCAACCAATGATATTGTGTGATGTTTTAGCATTGTAATGAAGAACAGATTGTGTTGTCACGTCAGCCTTGTATGCGTGAAGGATCTTGCATGAAGGAGATTGATCCTATCTACCTTGGGAATGTGTAAAGTCTCTGTAAATGGTGGAGAATGCATGATGGGTTATCAGCCTCCAAGAAGTGGTGAAGAATGAATGATGCATAACGTCTTGAGAATTTGTTCAAGACTATTGTAATCAAAGAAATATGATCTATGGTCAGGATTGAACCGACTAAATTGCTTAACCGAAATGTTTAGGGTTTAGGATTTATGCTCCCAACCTATTTGTTTCCTATAAGGTCGATGTTGTTTTTCATATTGAAGTTGTTGGCAAATGTTGTGTGAGTATCTAAGTGTAAAGATACGTGATTCTTACCAAACTAGATATGAGAATAGATACCTGCAGGGTGTGAGTGTAGAAGGAAGGAACTAAAGTGGATCTGCATTGGCATTGAGTGCCATTACCAAATCATTGTAATACTTGTTGACCTCTAACCACTTCAACAGTTGGAAAATCCCTTAACAAGGTACCTTTAACAGGTTGACTCAAAATCATTGAGTTCTAAAAATACTCTAACAAGGTAACCTTTAATAGGGTTTAGCCCTTAACCGGGTATTTTAGCCATCCCTTAATCGGTGATCCTTAGCAGGATCAATTCCTACCTCTTGTAAAGTCTATAACCAGACTAGGCTCCTAACAGAGCAGACTTTAGAATGGTTCAAAGAACAACTTGTGGGTATTCATCCCCACTGTGGTTTTTCCTAGTTGGGTTTCCATATGAAAAATATGTGTGTTATGTGTGATGCTTGTCAAGTGATGCTTTGTTATTCTCTATTAAGGAGTAAAGCATGTTGAACAAGTAAATCTTTACATTTTAGTTGAAATATTACTAGCGTATGCATATGGGTGAAGTGGAAATAAGATGTTAGATTGTGTGGAAAGTTGAGTTACCAGTTTATGTCTTTCACTGTGCTTAACCGGTAGTAATCTAGTTTAGACCGGTATTATTACTTGCCAGTCAAAGTGTAGGGTTCTTAGTCAAACAGGTTCAAGGAAAAGTGTTTTTACTAGTAGTGATTCAGCCCCCCCTCTCAATATCGGTTTGGTACTAACTATTCATCATTGATTCATCAATTGGTATCGAAGCTTCCTCCAGGTCCTCTGTGTTGTAAGCTTAACCGCTTGAGGCAAAGATCCTACTCTAATGATGAAGAGGGAAGGTCCAAAGTTCAATAGAGACAACTTTAAAATATGGAAGGACATAATAAAGATACATCAGAAGCATGGGTGCTCAACATTGAAGCTATGTTGAGAATGCTTGTGTTATCCCTACCGATACTCTCACCGATTACCAAAAGAGAAAGATTCAGGAGAATGGGCAATTCATGGAAGCCCTCATTAGTAGTTTATCTGACATTGAGTTTATTGATGTTCAGGACAAAGAGAATCCCAAAGAAGTATGGGATGCCCTTGAGAATATCTATGGTGGTGATGAGCATGTGAAATAAGCTAAGGAAGAAAGCCTTAGGGGTAAGTTTGAAGACATGCGGATGGTTGAAGGAGAGACCATTCAACAATATGGAATAAGAATCAAAACTGTTGTTGGAGATATCAAGAGTGCAAGTTGTAAAATGGAAGATTCCACTATTGTTAGCAAAGTTTTGAGATCCTTATTACCGGTCTATGCAATAAGGGTTGCTACTATTCAGGAGTTGAGGTCGAGCTAAATAACTATGATGGCAGTATTTAGAAGACTGAATCAACCTTCAGAGCATCTGTTGCAACATCTAGAAAAGGAAAAGAAGTTAGTACCAGTGGTGAACCAAGACAAAGTAGAGAAATGGATGATGAGGAGATCCTGATGGAATTTGAAACTCTCCTTGCCAAGAGACTTCCCAAGGGAACCGGTAAATACCAAGGTAATTTTCCTTTAAAATGCTTTTCTTGTAACCAGATAGGACGCATTTCTATAAACTGCCCTAATGGTGACAACAAGGACAAACTGAAGAGGTTCAAGAAGTTCAAAGGAGGAGACCAGAGAAACTATTTTGTAGAAGTTGATGAAGGTGTCACTGATGAGGAATCAGAAGATGAAGAAAATGAAGATATTGTATTTGCAGCGGTCAAGGAATATGTGTTAGATAAGAAGGCTCTTGTCTCCTGCTTGGATAATTCCAATGAGTGGATTATTGACAGTGGTTATTCTCACCATATGATTGGTGACCAGAGTAAGTTTCTATCTCTAGAAGAGTATGATGGTGGTGTGGTTAGTTTTGGTAATGATGCACCATGTATGGTAAAAGGCAAAGGGTCCATCTCTCTAAATGGAAGAAGCAGCGCTGACAATGTGTATTGGGTAGAGGTCTCAGACACAACAATTTGAGTGTTGCTCAACTAAATGATAATGGACTCACTCTAGAATTCAGAAATGGAGTGTGCAAAATCAAGAGAAAGAATGGTGAACTGATGGCTACCAATATGCAGACCAAAGGTAACCTATTTCAGCTAAATGTTAATATCAGTACATGTCTTATGGCTAAGTTTGAAGATAGCTGGATATGGCATAGGAGACTCTGCCATGTAAACCTTGACAATATTATGAAGGTCAATAAGATCAAGGCAGTTAGAGGATTGCCTATGCTGAGCAAACTAGAAAATCCTTTGTGCAGAGAGTGTCAACTGGGGAAAATGTCTTCCTACCTTCAAAGTTAAACCTTTCACTGTAGACAATTTACTTGATCTTGTGCATATTGATTTGTGTGGTCCTATGAAAACTAGGAGTGTGTAGGGAAATAGATATTTTATGATTCTCATAGATGATTGCTCAAGAATGATGTGGGTCACATTCTTGAAGGAAAAGTTTGAAGCTTTGGGAAAGTTCAAAGCTTTCAGAGCACTAGTAGAAAAGGAAAGCAATAGAAGAATCAAATGCCTTAAAACTGATCAAGGAGGGGAATTCACTTCGGGAGAATTCAACAAATACTGTGAAGAGAATGGCATCAAGAGGCAACTGTCTACCCCTCGGACCCCACAATAGAATGGCTTAGTAGAAAGGAACAACCAGATTATGGTTGAGGCGGCTAGAACTATGCTGATCCAAGGAAAGGTTGCTCACACCTTTTGGAGAGAAGCGGTGAGCACTACTATCTACACAATGAACTTGGTACTCATCAAGAAAGGGAAGGATAAGACTCCTTATGAGTACTGGACTGGTAAGACACTAGTGGTAAGCTACTTTAGAGTGTTTGGTAGCAAGTATTATATCAAGAGGAGTGAAAATCAGAACAAGTTCGATGCCAAATGTGATGAGGGAATATTCTTAGTATATTCTACCAAGAGTAAAGCTCTCAAATGTTTCAACAATAAGACTCAGAAAATTGTTGAAAGCATCAATGTTAGAGTTGATGAAAAATCTGAGAAACCTGAGGAAACTGATAGTAAGCATGTAGGAGATGAATGGGTAGTAACCTTCTGGGAACCGGTTGCAAATCAGCCCAGTACTAGTAATTGTGCTCCTACACTGGTAGATGCTGATGTTGATGAAGATGAGGATGATGAAGAAAAACAAGAGGAATCTATTAAGAACATACCTAGGTATGTCAAACTCAATCATGATCCAAAGTAGATCATAGGAGACAAGGATGTAGGAATTCTTACAAGAAGAAAGGTGAGATAAAACTCATGTATGATCTCTAAATTTGATCCTAAATCATTCAAAGAGGCACATAAAGATGAAGAGTGGATCAAGGCAATGGAAGAGGAACTTGATCAGGTAGAAAAGAATGGTACATGGTCTTTGGTACCTAGACCAGAGCATAAAAATGCCATTGGCACCAAATGGGTTTTCAAAAACAAGCTGAATGAAGATGGATTAGTGGTTAGAAATAAAGCCAAATTGGTGTGTAAAGGATATGCCCAAGAAGAAGGAGAAGACTATGGAGAAACCTTTGCTCTAGTATCCAAATTGGAAGGAGTTCGTATGCTTCTTGCATATGCAGCATTCAAGGGATTCAAGGTATATCAAATGGATGTAAAGTCTGCATTCCTAAATGGAATACTAGAAGAGGAGGTGTATATAGAGCAACCAGATGGGTTTTCCCTATCAGAAGATAGTGACATAGTGTGGAGGCTACATAAGGCCTTGTATGGACTAAAGCAAGCACCTAGAGCATGGTATGAATGCTTGCACTCTCATCTTATGAAGATTGGATTTGAGAGAACAAGCGAGGATAGTAATATCTACCTGAAGTCAGAAGGAGATCAGATTCTGATCTGTGAGGTATTTGTTGATGACATAATGTTTGGAGGAGATGACAAGATGAGTCATGATTTTGTAGATGAAATGAAAAAGGAGTTTGAGATGTCACTCATAGGGGAGATTAAGTTCTTCATTGGACTATAGATTCAGCAAATGAAAGATGGAATCTTTATCACTCAGTCCAAGTATGTCAAAGAGGTGTTAAAGACCTTTGGCATGGAAGACAACAAACCGGTTGGTACACCAATGATAACTAGTTGTAAACTATCAAAAGAGGATGACTTAGTGTTGGTAAATGAGAGGGAATACTGATCAATGATTGGTAAGTTTCATTATGTAGTGCATAGTAGACCAGACATTGCACATGTAGTGGGCATTACCGCTCACTTCCAGAAAAGCTAAAGAGAATCTCACTTGGTAGCAGTCAAGCGGATTCTTAGATATCTGAAGGGAACTATTGGCTATGGATAATGGTATCCATACAATAATGATTTCAACCTGAGAGTGTTCATAGATGCTGATTGGGCTAGTAATATGGATGACCAGAAGAGCACAACTGGTGGTGCATTATTTCTTGGTGGAAGACTAGTCTCATGGATGAGTAAGAAATAGAGTTGTATCTCTCAGTCTACAACAGAAGCGGAGTATGTTGCAACTTTTATGAATTGCACCCAGACTATTTGGATGAAGCATGTATTAAATGGCTTCAAAGTTCTTGTATCTAAACCAGTAAGTATATTTTGTGACAACACAAGTGCGATTAACATCTCCAAGAATTTGGTTTTACATTCTAGAACCAAGCACTTTGAGCTTAAGTATCATTTCTTAAGGGAAAAGGTTTAGAACAAAGAAGTTGTACTGGAACATGTTTCTAGTAAGGAGCAGTTAGCAGACACATTCACCAAGCCTCTACCAAAGGCTACTTTTACCTATTTAAGAGGTGAGTTAGGGGTGCTTCCACTTCAAGAGGTGAACTAAAGGTGTGTGCTCCACATCAGTCAGGACTTACACTAATATATTTTTCTTAGGATTGGTGGGTTGAAGGATGCTACTTCTTAGGGGGACCAACATAGTAGAACATAGATGATTATGCCTTCACTTTGGCCTTACTGTCAAAGGGAGAGAAGATGTGAAGCGAAGAAGATATCTGCAGTATTATGGGAGAAGATGTGAAGCTCAGAGATATCTTTGTATATTGTCATCAATGCCAAAGGGGGAGATTATTGGCATATGTGAATATTATGATGACATGATGATATTGTATGTTGTCATTGATGTCAATATGCTGAAGGGTGAACCGGTACATTGAAACTAAGAAACTGGAAAAGTGAACCGGTATGATGTTGTGAACCAGTAAATGTGAAAAAGTGAAGCGGTATGTTTGTCCAAGTGAACCGTAATGTTGGATTGTGAACTGGTATATGGAATGTTTTGTATCAAGGTTTCATATGGTATGACTACCGGTTGGTAGTCTTAGCTTCAGGGTTTCCGGTTGAAGTGGTCTATGCAATTGTGATTCAATCGATAACATTGTGTGATGAGTTAGCATTGTAATGAAGAACAATTTGTGTTGCCACATCAACCTTGTGCGCGTGAAAGATCTTGCATGAAGGAGATTGATCTTATCTACCTCGGGAATGTGTGAAGTCTCTATAAACGGTGGAGAGTGTGTGATGGGTTATTAGCCTCCAAGAAGCGGTGAAGAATGAATGATGGAGAACGTCTTGAGAATCTGTTCAAGACTATTGTAATCAATGCAATATGATGAATGGTCAGGGTTGAATCGACTGAATTTCTTAACCAAAATGTTTAGGTTTATTATTTATGCTACTAACCTATCTGTTTCCTATAAGGTCAATGTTGTTTTTCATATTGAGGTTGTTGGAAAATGTTGTGTGACTATCTAAGTGCAAAGATATGTGATTCTTGCCAAACCAGATATGAGAATAGATACCTGCAGAGTGTGAGTGTAGAAGGAAGGAACTAAAGTGGATCTGCATTGGCATTGAGTGTTGTTACCAGATCATTGTAATACTTTTTGACCTCTAACCACTTCAATAGTTGGAAAATCCCTTAACAAGGTAGCTTTAACCGGCTTGCTGTAAAATCCTTTAACAAGGTGAGTCAAAATCATTGAGTTCTAAAAATACTCTAACAAGGTAACCTTTAATAGGTTTTATCCCTTAACTAGGTATTTTAGCCATCCATTAATTGGGTGATCCCTAGTAGGATCGGTTCCTAAGAGAACCTATTGTAAATTCTTTAATTGGACTAGGCTCCTAACAGTGCGGACTTCGAAAGGGTTCAAACAACAGCTTGTGGGTAGTCATCCCCACCATGGTTTTTCCTAGTTGGGTTTCCACGTGAAAAATATGTGTGTTATGTGTGATTCTTGTCATATGATGCTTTGTTATTCTCTGTTAAGTGGTAAAGCATGTTGAACCAGTAAATCTTTACATTTCATTTGAAGTATTACTAGCGTATGCATATGGGTGAAGTGGAAATAAGATGTTAGATTGTGTGGAAAGTTGAGTTACTGGTTTATGTCTTTCACTATGCTTAACAGGTAGTAATCTGGTTTAGACCAGTGTTATTACTTGCCAGTCAAAGTGCAGGGTTCTCAGTCAAACCAGTTCAAGGAAAAGTGCTTTTACCAGTACTGATTCACCCCCCCCCCCCCCCTCTCAGTATCGGTTTGGTACTAACTGATCATCATTGATTCATCAGATCCTTGGAGGTGAAGAGATCTTTTCTCAAAATACATCTACAATATAACATCTTCTAGAACAAAGCTTAGAAGGGAACAATAATTCAATCCTTCCTCCTACTACTAAGTGAAAGGGATTCTGGATGACTCACTTTTATCCCAATGGGGATGGGTGAATTTATTATAGATGTACATTACCAAGTGTAAAAGAGGTTATAATCAAGGACTTACACCTCTAGTATAAGAGAGAACCCTTGAGTGAACAACAAAAATTCCACACAAGGAATGACATTAAGTAATAAAACTCACACCATCCACAACATAGGAAAGTGTGGATCCTTACAAAAAGAGAGAGGGAGAGAGATAATTGCTCCGCAAGTGTAGAAAAATGAGAAGAATTACACAACTTCTAGAGAGATATTACTCATAAGAGACGTACCATTTGAAGCAAGGAATACATCCTAACCAGGAAACATACATGCACTCGCATGAAGGATAACTCCATTCAAGAAAGGACATAAAGTTATGAATAACACAATAGAAGATGTAATTTTCCAAGAGAGACAAAGAAGAAGAAGGTTCACAAAAAGTTCTCTGAGGAGAGATTTTTCCTAATAAATGTATCGTTTCAAATAAGGAAAAGATCCCAGTCACAAAATTGACATGCACTCACATGAAGGAGAAGAAAGGACATCGAGTTTATGAATAATGTACTCCAAAAAGAAAATAGTGAAACCTTAGAAAGAGGAAAATGAATATTCTTTCCCCCCAAGCATAGAGGCAAGAATAAATAGACTATTGTGTTGCTCATTAAGTATGATTGCACCTGAAATTGTACCACCATGAATTGTAAAGAGCCCCAAATAGATAGGCTAACTATGTCACATAGTGAGGAGCAACATAATAGGAACTTGAACATTATTTTAGATGATCATGATGAATATGCCATTAATTTTCAAATGTTATTTTTAACATGCCTGAATCAATGCAATGTTGTGTTTGTGTTTTCAAAACTTCACATTCATTAGTAGAATGGCCATGGGTTTGATGATATTTAGAAAAAGAAGAATTTTGAGAATGTTGTTTATGTTTTCTTCTTCATTTAGGACAAAGAGGAGATATTAAGTTGGAATTTAGAAGATGGGTCAACACGTTTTCTTGTTGTAACTCAAAATTAGAATGAGAAGGTGTGGATTTGCAATACAATGCAGAAGAAGATGTTGACAAAGGAAAGTGTGATTTCCCATGACTTTGTCGCTCACATTCAGGCATTTGTCCATTGAATCCATGTGTATGTTCAAAAAAGGGTTCACACTTAGGGGGATTTGGATTGAAGTTTAAAGAGGTCCAATCTATTTCAAGATTTGTGTTAAGAGAAAAATTTGGAATATGGAATCCAGGCATCTTAGACTTTCTAGAAAAGGTAGGAGTGAAATCTAAGGACCCCCAATCATCCTCTAAGAGTTCTTCTTCAAGAACTTCTTTGGTAGGAGATGGTTTACTTGAGTGAATTGAAGAGAGGATTGTAGGAACTAAGAAAGCATATGATGCTTCACTTATGTTCTCATCAACTACCTCATTAGTATATGTGTAAGGCACAAAATGATAATTAGGAAGAATTTATGGTTTCCTAGGAACATGAATGGAATTGATTTGATTTTTTTTTAGCTATTGATTTTTGGGAGAGAGAGCATTATGATGAGAAATAATATCATCCTCTTGTTCTAAGGTATCTTTATGTTCAAGGCAATCATTAGGAAAATGATTATCATATGTAATTAATGCTTCATCTTTAGAGGAAAGATCATGAAAAGAAGTTATGGTATCACTAGGATAAATAGTCATAATATCATCCTCTTGCACCAAATAATCCTTATGAGGGAGGTAATTTTTAGGATAAGAAGGAACACAATTATCCAAAGATTTATCTTTAGGAGGGAGATTTTTGAAAGAAGTGTCCATATTTTCTTTTTGCACCAATGTGCCCTCATTAATGAGATCAATTTTGGGAGAGGGTAAATCATAGGTATGAATGAAAGGGAGAACTAAGTTATCATCATATGTATGAAAGGGAAAATCATGAACATCTTAATTTAACTTGAAATTGAATTATCAAAATAATATAAGAACTCCATATGCACTTATGATCAAACCAGAAACTCATATGTCATTTAACCATAATGTTCACCCCATATATGCATAGAAAATTGAATAAAGGAGGGAAAATGGAATTTGAGTTCCAAATTTGAAATTTAAATTTGAAATTTGAAACTCGCAAAATAATTGAATAATTCAAAATTCTAGGAAAAAAGTTTATTCAATGAAGAAATTGATTGAAAGAATAAAGAGCAATAATGCCACCTCCTAGAAAATTAAAATTTAAAATTAGGATTATGTAAAAATAACCTCTTAATTTAAAATTTAAATTATCCAAAAGTGATTGAATTTTAAAATTAGGGCCTTGTGAAGATACCCTCTTAATTTTAAAATTTAAAATGTTGAAATTTTGAATTGAAAGAAAATTGGAAATTGTAATGTAAAATTTGAGAATTAATTTAAATTTAAAAATTAGGGCTCTATTATCCAACCTCTCAATTTTAAAATTTAAATTTAAAATTGTCCACAACAAAATTTAATTCAAACTTAGGGTCTTGTATAAAGAACCACTTAATTTTATAATTTAAATTTGAAATTAGATCTAAGATTGGAAACTGAAAATCTGGGAAATGTACAAAATTAATTTAAATTTAAAAATTAGGGTTTGTTTAATTAACCACTTAGTTTTAAAATTTGAGTTTGAGATTAAAATTTGATCTAAAATTGGAATTATGAATTTAAATTGAAATTAGAAACTAAATTTGAAGAGGAAAATTCAATATTTTAAAAACCCACAAGCTTAATTTTTAAAATTTTAAAATTTAGGGTTTTTGAAGTTAACTACTTAAGTTTAGAAATTAATTGTGAAATTTGTCTTGTAGATGAAATTTTGAATTATTAAATTGAAAAATTACTCAAATCTGAAATAATTGATCCAAATCAAACAATTGACAAGCTTAATTTTGAAATTAAAAATTAGGGTTTAATGAAATCAACCTATAAATCTTTAAAATTTGTAAGGAAATCAAACTTGTAAATGAAAATATGAATTTTAAATTTCATACACTTAGATCTGAAAAAAATAAATCAAAATTAATGGTGTAAGACATCGGTTTCACCAAATATGTAAAGTGGAAAATTGAAGCATAGTGATTCCCCACCTAAGAGAGAGAAAGGAAATCACTAGGATGATTTTCACTTGGGAGATACTTTATATTAAAAAGACAGGCTTGAATACGCTAGATGCAAATCCAAAGGAAATAAGGATGTGAATGCCAAGTGGATTACAAGGGTTGGAATGTTATTTGCCCTCTTTTGTAAATAGATATGCTGGCTTGTTGACTATGCAGAAAAGGAAGATAAAATGGATGAAATAAGGAGCTACCAATTTGGGACTGCGTTGTAACTTTAGTTTTGAGGTATTAAGACTGATACAGATCTACCCTGCAAATCTAGAGAAAATTCGTTGGGATCGGGTTGAAGTTGCACTTGGTCCTCTGAAAAATCCGCGTATCGAAAAGGGTTTTTCCATCTTTGAAAATGACGCCCAAGCTCTCAATTACAGTTGCGCTCTTGCAACCTACACACATGAAAGTGCGAAAAAAGGTTTATGGATAGGGGTTTTCCTTTTTCAATCCCCAATTGAGGAATCAACCTTGAAAGAAAGTAATTGTAAATTCTTAAATGTAAATAATGAAAATGTATACCTTGTAGATCTGCAATTTTTTGATGATGATTTATTTGCTTCTCAAATGTAATCACAAGTGTTGCATGAAATGGCATGTAACGTGAAAAAATCCTAACGCACACACATGCTTGTAATGTTTCTCCAATGGATGAATAAAGAAGACACATGAAGAAGAAGACTTGAATGCTTGATGACGATAATGGAGACCTTCCACTTGTTTACCAAATTTCCGCTTATTCTTGCATATTTTCACCTTCTGGAAACGAGAGAAAATTAGAGTCAAGGGCCGAATGGACCCATTTTAGGGCCACCCAAAGAAGGGGGACAGGGGAGCCACACCATTGTCCTAAGGGTAACAAGGGGTGCTATGCCCTTGTCCTACCATATTTTGGGGCTTGGACAGAGTCACAAGGTGGCACAAGAGCTGAAACAAGAGTTGACTCGGAATGATGATGTAGAGAGGGGTCCCAATTGAGTAAGGAGATGAAGTCGCTAGGGTGAAGACTTAAAATGCTGTCAAAATTGCAAGTGTTTCAATTTTATGACGCTACAATAAACATTGTGACCCTCTTTAATATGAACATAGTGATCCTCTTGAATTTTAATAAAAGTCAATTTGAATAAAAAGTATTTGAATTTTTCATACCACATTAGAAGTAATTATTTTAAACTATTATTATTTTGACTTTTATAATAATAATTAAAATAAATTAAACTAAAAATAAATCCCAATTTGAGAAGTTTTAGGAATTAATCAAAGCACTGTTGGGAATGGAGGTCAAAATCCCATGTTTCATTAAACCTTTTCATAATCTTATGATAAAGATGTATACAAATTGGTGAAAATATGTGTTGGAGGAGGAAAAATAGTTCAAAAACATAAGTTTCATTCAGCTTTTTTATAATCATGTGATGAAGTATACAAATTGATATCTGTTGGAAGAGGACAAATATTTTAATTAAAAGATCTAGTTATGGAATTCCTAGAGTATTTATTACTATGCTCAAAATCAATTTAATACAATAATAACTTTTTTCTTTTTTTTTATACAAATAACATTTTTTTTAATCCTACACCTAGATTATATATTAAGATTCATCTAATTTTATTTTCATCATATATATATTATCTATTCTCTTTTAGATGCTTACCATGTAAATTTCAAATCTACCAAGGACCCACTTTATAAACTTTTTACTTAACTCAAGGTTATATCTGGTCTTTTATCTCGTCTATTTATTTAAATAATGGTCCAAAGTCGATTATTTTAGATTTGCATTTAACAATTGAATTAAAATGTGATTGTCCAAATAATTCTAGCATGGAAAAACACACTTTTCTTGGAAGCTCTTCCTTTTCTTCTCTCATATGGCATGCACGGAAAACATTAAGTTTGAAATAAAGAAGGTAGTGATTTGAAATGTAGTGTAGGTTGGACCACTTACAACCAACCAGTTCCTTATCAGAAACATCAACAGGTATTTAGTGGACGGGTTTGCTTTCTTCATTTCTTTGAATTAATTAAGGGTATTGTTGGTAAGGGATCTCAAAACACTCAGTTTAGTTCAACCATGTCATTATCACACTATATAAAATGGTTAAAGTTTGTGGCTGAAGAGTAAAAGTGCTAGAATCAGAAGAGCCAGGTGTGGAATGTTTAGGAGAGTAGTTATTAGGTATAAAATAAAGTTGAATATCATATTTGATTCATTTCTTCATTATAGCTATTTTTTTCTATGTTTTGTATAGTATAACAATTTTTTTCTCTTGTAAGATTAGTTTTGTTTATATAGGGGAAGCGTACCAGTAGTGGTTATAGTTAAATTTGTGCATCCATAGATCTTTAATGGTACATGGAATTTCAATTTCTTTTATTGTCTCCATATACAACTTAACTATTTAGAGATAAGGTTTTGTCTTTTGGGTAGTAATAGCGCATGTTGTGGGATTAGTTATGTACACAAGGGTTAAAAAGTACACATTCCAAAGTGTCACCCAATACCTACTTAAAGTTGTTCCAATAATTGTCTGCTCAAAATTTTGCTAGTACTTGTGGGAAAATGTATCTAAAGTGGTGCACAAATTTGGCCGATTATGAATCAAAATACTCACAAAGAGATCGTCTATTGGTTCATGTGAAACTTATTAATGAGATCCTTTAAAATTAGTAATTGTGGGGTTGGTTGCACAAGGAGTGATTGGTTATTGGAACACAATTCACTACTAGTGCTCTTCCCCTAATGAGCACATATTTATTTTTATCTTTAAGTATTTGTATCACAATTTGAAACACAATTGAAACATTGTTGTAATATAATAATTATTAAGATTTAGTATTCTTATACTCCTTTAAACATCTAGTGCTTGCATGTTATTAAATGAGTCAAATGAGGTAGTTAATGATGCATCTAGATTAGACATTTTAATTCACCACTTTAGTTTGTACACTTCACTCGTAAATGTAAAAGATGCATTGTTTTCTAGTAATTCACAACTCTTTATAGTTGAGATTAAATAAGTTTTTCTAATTTAATAGGGAGATTATATCCAAATAATATGGATTTTGTTTATAGTGTTAAACATTTATAATATTTATTAGATTGACACCTATATTGATATGTTTGATTTCTTATATGAATTTCCTCAATTAGAAATGCAATTTATTTATGATTTCTTAAACTTCCATTTTGGGGTGCTTAATCCTAAATTTATACCATCATGATTAGGGAAAATGTAACAACAACCATCAAACTCTTTAAGATGACTTCTGAAAGAAGGATTTGATTTGGGTGTTTGGATTAAAGTATATATTGAAACTTAAATCAACTTAGATTAATTTAATTTTTCTAGAAATTTAGATGAAAATGGCAAGACCCTATTTATAGCACAAAGGGGTCATAATTGTTGTGCAACCTCTTGTTGCATGAGAAAATTTATCTTTTGTGAAATAGCACTTACTTCCTTCACAATGTCTTAGATATTGTGAAAGAAGGTTTAGTTGTTATACAACCTCTTAGCATAAATATGTATAGATATGGTTAATGTAAGGTTTCACATATAGATAGATAGGGAAATGAACTCAAATTTACACAACATTCAACAATTTATTGAGATCAAAATATTTCAAATTTGTTCATCTATTTTAGGTCATGATGCTTGGATACGTAGATGATGATGGTGTTTATTGTGCATTAGGATTCTCTAAATCAAGAATAACAAAAAAACTTGACAAAAAATTAGAAAACTACTTGATGATCCATACAACTAGATATATTATCTAAATTTATTCTTTTGAAAGGGTTTATGCATCTAGAGGTCCATATGTAAAAGAAGAGGGTTGTACAATAATTTAATTAATACTATAATATTAAACATAATTAATATCAACACATCTATTAGCTTTGACAAGATGTATCTATGTGAAATTATGTAGATAATAGAAATAAAAGCCATGATCAGAATGTATACACATAAAAAACTTCATTAAATTGTCCTCTCAATCAATTTTAATTATTCCTACATCAATAGATGGATCTTTATCATATAATATTCTTATTATGCATAACATTGTATGATATTATTCCATTATTTTCATTATTCATTATTCATATTATTCACTATACTATAATATATTCATTTTCCATTATAATATTAATATTCATATCATTAATTAATTAATCCATTAAATAAATATGTATTTCTTTATTATCATTTATCCATTCCATTTATTTAAAATAAACAACTTTAATAAACACTCTTTACCACTTACCATTTCCCATTACAACTTATCTTCTCTCCTTACTACTCATTCCTCCTATACCACTAAACTCCCATTATCCCATATTCCTCCTGATGCATGATTTCTCCTTGAGGAAAAATATTTAAACCCAAACCCTCTCCCATTTCAATCATCTAGCATTTTACTTCATCTTTGCACTCTTGCATTTTTTTTTCTAACACCCTATTTTTCATATCATTTGCATTCATCTTCCAAATCTTTGTTTTGTTTGCATAACTGATGGAGATGATGATGAGATGAGAAGATGACCAGTAAAGTTGATATGATCAGGTATATGTTGTCATTGATTACAACTAGTTTGACCAGATGCAAAACTAGCAGAAGAGAGAAGAAGAAGCTGAATCATGCATTTCGGTTAGAATTGATGGTTGCGATTTAGAATATATGTTCATAACATTGGTACGAGTCTGTGATTGAAATCACATCAAGTTTGGTGAACCCAGAAGCACATTTACAATTGACTATTATGAACTCTATGAAGGAGAATGAATACCGATATCAGATCCTTAACCGGTAATGATTTAAGGTTTGGCCATGGATATTATCATGATCATAACTTAGTGATTATGTGTCATAATCCATGTGTAATGATAAGATTGTATTTGAGTGTGTAGAAGGATCAGATTTCTTGGGAAACAACAAAGTTCTTAGAAGAATGAAACAAGGGTTTGATTGCTTATCAAATTGATGTGCGGTGATCATTGAATGATGGAAATCATCTAGAAATTTGTTTTAATGATCTGTAATGTGTTTTGGTAGAGCATTTTACCAGACAATGTAAATTCATTGTATCTTGTTGATATAATTAGGGTTTGTACCCGCCCTAAATAAAAATTGTATTTAGGGCTAGTTGGAGCAGAGATTTTGTGTGGATGGTTTAAGAAGAAGGTATTGTCGAACCAATTTGAAGTGTCTGCATGTGTGTAGTAGAGTTGTACTGAAGAGGATCGGCAGTAGCAAGCAAGGAAGTGTTGTAATCAGATCATTTTCCATGTTGTTCCCTAACGGTTACAACAATTTTAAATCCCTTAACTGGGTAGATCCTAACAGGGTTGATATTATAAATCCCTTCACCGGGTGGCTCATTAACTTGAGTTTGAAATACTCTAACAAGGTTACTCTTAATAGGGTAGAGCTCCTAATAAGGGTGAGGCAAAATCCCTTGACTAAGTGACTCCTAACATGGTCTTCTCTTAACTAGGCATATTGTAAGCTCTTAATTGACCGAGGCCTTTAACCAAGCTCATTCCAAAAGAGTGCAAATACATATTGTGGGTGCTTATTCCCACCATGGTTTTCCCAGTTGGGTTTCCACATCAAAAATCTCTATGTTTATGTGGTGGATGCATTGCTGATTTGTACATTTGATATCTTTACTCTGTTTGCATATTGATGAACACTTGAACAAATGGTTTGTTAAATCAGATTAGAAGATTGTTTGAAGTAGTTACCGGTATAGTTTTGTAAAGCGTTGTAGATTTCTTATTACTAATTCACCCCCCTTCTCAATAATAACCGAATCCTCATAATAACAATTGGTATTAGAACTCTAGGTCCTCTTTGTGCATAAGCTTAACCACTTGAGGTAAAGATCAAAGATAAGGAGAAGGAGGGTCCTAAGTTCATAAAGAATAACTATAAAATCTGGAGTGACATAATGAAGATCTACATCAAAGGTATGAGGCCACAGTTTTGACAGCATGTGGTTAATCCATACACACCTCGTACCGGTACTCTAAGTGTAGATCAACTCAAGGAGTAACAAGAGAATGTTAAAGCATTGGAAGCCATTGTAAGTACTCTTTTTGATTATGTGTATATTGATGTTCATGATATAGAAATTGCTTATGAAGTTTGGGAAAAGTTGAAGTTGATTTATGGTGGAGATGAGCTTGTGCAAAAAGCTAAAGAAGAAAGCCTAAGAGGCAAGTTTGATGACATGAGGATGATGGAAGGTGAGACCATCACCCAATACAAACAAAGAATAAAAGAAGTAGTTGGAGGAATCAAAACTACTTGTGGAGCCATAGCAAAAGACACAGTGGCAAGTAGAATTCTTAGAACCTTACTGACCATTTATGCTATTAGAGTATCTGCTATCCAAGAATTAAGGTCAGTCAACAAAGATAAAGTTACAGTTCATTCACTGCTAGGAAATCTTACTGATTTTAAATTGAATAGCTTTGACAATAGTGTACCTAAATTAGAATCTATTTTCAAAGTATCAGTATCTAATGCACTGGTAAGAAAAGGAAAGGATGTCTATTATAACCATGAATATAGGTCAAGTCATCATGGCAGTGGTAATGAAGAAGTGGATGATGAACATAACTTGATAGAATTTGAGGCTTTATTGGCAAAGAAACTTCCTAGAGGCATTGATAAGTAAAAAGGTAATCTTCCTCTTAAGTGATTCTCATGTAACAAAATAGGACATATTGCTGCTAATTGTCCTAACAATGATCAGAAAGTTTACGGGAAAAGGTAAAAGAAAAATACTAAAATTTATTTTAATTTTTTGAAAAAAATATGCATTGAAGAAAAGAGTCTATTATGTCAAGATGATATAATTATTTTCTAATTTGGATAAATAATTAAGAAATAAGGTGATGTCAAATGGAAAGAGTTATATTTTAGTACATGCAACTTTTCAAATTTATTGAAAAATATATATACATAAAAAATAGTTAAAAATATTATTTTTCACTAAAGTTACAAGTTATCAATATGCACAAAAAAATTGATGAAAAAAAAAGAGTAAAAAATTACTATATAAAGTTTGACGCGTTGTGTTATTTCAATTTCAGTATTTTATTAGTAAATAAATTATAGTGTTTACTTTATAAGAAAGTATATTCGAATAAATTTTTTAATTTTTTTACAAATAACAAACATAAAATAAACAAAAAAATATACATTCTATTAGTTTACATGATTTTAAAATTTAAAACATATATTTCACTTTCTATTGATTCAATTTAAAAATTTGAATCAACATTTACCATTTCCTTTATAAACGTGTGACATAGCTTTGTGCTTTTACCCCTTCATCTTTATTTATAAAATTAAAATAGTGGAACATCTCTAAATAGTGGCTCTACATGATGTTGCATGTGACATATTACTATTATTACATTATGAATCTCAAATAAAGAAGATTACATTTGGTTGTTAGTAGAACATTCTTTTCGAGGTTTTCCAACTACAACAATTATTTCTATTTTCTTCTTTTTAAGTAGTTGTTGAACATTTTGAATTTTTTTATTGATATTTGTAGGTTATCAATGTTGTAAATTTTGTATTGCAAGCCATAAATTAAGTAATTTATGATTTCTTAAGAGGAGAGGAAGAAGATGTAAAGTATCTTCCTTAATTTACTCCTCAGAACTAGTTAACTGAATGTGGTTCAATTTTCTTAGGATTTCAGTTTTTGGATTTTAGCTAATAGCTTGATAATTTTTTTATAATTAAACTTTAACTACACTTGTAATAACATTTCTACTTTTAGATTGAAGAATTAAAGTAAGACTATTACTTGCACCAAAACAAGGTGCAAGGGTTACAACAAAGTAAAATATAGTTCAAATGATATATTGGAGGGTGAAAAAACACACAATGTAAAAACTACATTATAATTACTTCATTAAATAAACTATAGACAACAACTTAGTAGAGTGTCACAATAAAGATCAAATAAAATAGAAAATCAATTAATGCTCAATAACCAAATTCATGGGAAAACTACTGCTAAGATAAGGCACAATTTTACACTTAGCAAAATTCAAAACATCATCAAAATTTTTAAAATAAAATTAGAATATTAGAAAATTGAGAGTTAAAAAAAACCAATATTATTGAGGTGATGGATCTAGACCTACTTCCATTTGTAGGCAAGGATTTTCATAAACTTAATCAAATATTATATCTATTTTGACACACAATATATATTAAGAAATATTAATGGTTGAATGTTTCACTTTCAAAGTGCCTAGATGATAGGAATTATTTAAAATTTTAGCATAGGAGGAGGATGCTTGTAAAGGCTATACAATTCAACTTCACACCTACCAATAACATTTTTTTAAAAGCTTGTAAAACCTTTATATTGAACCAGGACAGTAACCTTAATTAAATTCTAACTATAGTTCAACCCCAACCCTTATCATATTTGAAACCCAAACCTAACCATAATCCTATTTTTTATCATAGAACTTGAACCCTAACCCTAATTAAACCATAGTCAAAATCAAATTTGCATCCAAGTGATCTTTGAGAGCTGTAGAGTTGATTTTTCGTCAACTCCAATAAAATTGAATCCTAACCCTAACATTAATGCTAAATCTAATCTTAATTATAGTCATAATTGAACCCCAACGCTAATTGAAACCTATCCCTAACCTTACCTCTAACACTCAATGAACCCTAGATTAATCAGAGCCCTATATCAATAGATAGATCCTCATAAATCACCTAGAATTCTTCCTTGTATAATATAATTTAATTACAATATATTAAATAATTTATGACATAACGAATCTCTTAAGTTAATAATTTTCATGTATTGTAAAATAGTTTGGTATTACTTAAACATTTTATAACATGCAATTTAAAATAAGTTACAGCTGGTTACAAGATATAATCAATCTGATGAAAATTAATATACATTTCATGCACTTTCTTTCTCACTAAATTGAATTCACCTCCCACTAAATTTTTATTGACCTAATTCAAAATTTTAACCATTATGTATCTATTGACATATTAATTTATTTGAAATAAAGTTTAAGCTGATATATTTAAACACATGCTTAACATACAAAATCATAGATTATCAAGGATTCATAATACATGATCATTAGATTCATAATTAAGATACAAAATTACATAATAGATACAAAATTACATAATAGATTCATAATTAACTCTATCCCACACATCATTCAACTCATCATGTTGAAATTGATACAAAATTAACCTTCCTTCTTTGTTGATTTGTAATTTGCATTTCTTACATTTGACTTAGTTGATTGCATTACTTTACATCTAGTTGAGAAATAATAATTATATATGAGAGTACAAAAATGAGATTAATTTTCACTACCTAAAAATATTGATGCATATTCCCTTTCTCTTATGCCTATTTTCCATACTAGGTCACCTTTACTTACATTGCCTTTTGATAGTGTAGTGGTATATTTTTTATCTCCTCCATTTATTATTGATCTCTATTAGGAGTTTAGATCTATTTTTCAATGGTCCTAAGAAAAAATATCCCAACAATTAATATAGTTGTATATAATCTTGAAATGAAATGTAATGGTACCACTTTTGAAAAATCTCTAGTAGTCTATTCCGAAGGTTTTTCATAAGGTAAGAATTTTAAAACTAGCAACATTATTAAGCTAGTTTTAGCTATTTTTAATGTTGAACTTTGCCTCTATTAATCTAATATATCAATGATTTTTATAGGTTCCTTAAATTGAAATATTTCTAGTTCAATAAATATTGATCATGTGATACAACTAATGCATTGCTTTATTAAGTTGTGAATATGAGTTATGTCATCCATGATTGGATGGAGACTGACATGAAAGAGCATATTGTCATGATTTTGTAATGCCAAGGGAAAAATGGCAAGGTATGCTGGAAAGAGTGTGTTATACATCTTACATAATGATTATAATATAATATAATATAATTAATATTTATTTATGATGTACTCAAAGAATATAGGAATGTGTGCATCACATAGATAGACAATTTCTTTGACCGCTATGTATATTATATGAAAGATTGGGATGAATATTTAATGTTGGTTGCAAGTTAAAAAATATTAAATATTGGGAAAAATTAGTACCATAAGAGAAAACTTCATACCAAGAAAGCAAATGAGGGAGACATGGTTTTGTAAGCTTAGGTTTAGAGTGACATGGTTTACGTAATATTGTTTATGTTAAAAAGTGGATAACAACAATATTGAAAGACTAAATGAATTAAACCACAAAAAACAAGCCTAACAACAACAAAGATCCACCATATTAACATATGAAGATTACCTAAGACAATGCAAATCAAAATCACAAAGATTATACCATCACATGTCCAATAGGGTTTGAATCTCCATTCTTCCTATCTCCATTGATCTTGCTTGATATATTTGCTTTCGTATTTTATGTGTGCACAAGAGCTCAACAAAGAATGGAAATGTAGTTGATAGATTGATCACAAAAGGATTGATTGCATATGAAAGTTTGAATGCGTAGGAGAGGGTTGATAATGAAGGAAGCGTCTCCTTATATAGAAGACACTCTAGGAAATGAAGGGATAAGATTGAGAGGTGTAAAAGATAGATGGTCGGCTAGGATTAAAGGGTAGGTAGAGGAAATAAGAAAATAATGAGAGGGTAGGTAGTGTATGAATTAAGAGGTGAATGACATGTGTCATGGGTAGAAAAGGCTAATGAATTAATTAAATAAATAAGATTTATTTAATTAAAAGAGGAAATGAGATCAATTAAATAAATTAAAAGGAGAATTTAAATAAATAAAAGTATTTATTTAAATGAGGAAAAAGGATAGAAGGGGATAAATGAATTAATTAAATAAATAAATATTCATTTAATTAATATAAGAATTAGGCTAAAATAATTAAATAAATAAAAATATTTATTTAATTAGATAGGACAATTTTAGGTGTCTACAAATATCATTTGGAATTTTTTTGCAAAATTATTTCTTAAAAACTTAAGTACATGAATAGCTATTAACATTGGCTTCTATAACCTATTGGTTGTTTCAACTAATGTCTTTTGTATTCCCTTAAACTATACCACTCTCTATCCGTAGATACTTAAAAGTGTTGGCCAACTTGACAAGGGGTTACCTTTGCTAATTAATCACCTTTTTCACTTTAGGCTTTGCTAGACTTAGGTGGGTAACCCTATTTCATACACTTGATGACTAGTGAAAACACAAGTGATGACTATAAACTAAATCTCATGTCTTATGGTAAGCGTACTGTAACATCCTAAATTTTAATCCCTTACAATTTGGACCATGTTTCAGGCTCTCACCTTATTGCATGCATCTCCATGCTTGACAAAGCCCTATTTATTCCCCCACCATGCAATAATGGGTTTTATTTCACATTTTTATCTTGCTAGACCGTTAACCCTAGCCCAAATATGGGGTAGGACTAGGGCATGGCGTCTTGGTCCTCACTAGGACCATGGTGCCATGCCATGGTCCTCCCTAATTAGGGTCCACTTTGACCATTTTTCCCTATTCAAAATTTGAGCAAGAAACCTTTCCTTGTGTCATCCTATGTCAGAAAATTAACATTGACAACAAGCAAGTATCTAAGGTCTTCCCCTCTCATTTGGATACAAGAGGTATAAGTGGATTTAATTTCCTTTTAATCATATAATTAAATCTAAATTCTTCTTTTATCATTCTACACATCATAAAATTGGGACCTTTACCCTACGTGTGCCCCTTTATATTCCTTCAATTAATTAATTCATCAAAAATCCTTAATTATGTCCTATTTTGATCTTCAAGGCCCAATTTTACATATCTAAACATCTTTAATCATCACACCCACTTGGGAATTACCTTATAATCACAATACCTTGAATCCTTAAAAATAATGAAAAAAAGTTAGTCGGAAGAATGTGATACATATTGGTCCCTACTTTCTCTCCTGAAATTTCAGGATCATGATTTGGTGGTATTATAATTTTTAAACTTGACTTGGTGTAAAAATATATCATTTCTAGGTCGGACTATGATAAAAAACAGTGTTAGGGTTTCCTATATATAGCCTTTCCTTTCCTTATTTGAAGGTTACAACAACTCTATCAAGAAAAGGAGCCTCTTGTGATGTGAATGTGCAGGTTATGTGAAGTCTTCTCAAGGAGTCATCAAGTCTACATCAACTATTTTTATTCAACCATTGTGGAGAAAGTTTAGATCATTCATTTCCAAGTGTGCGTGTGTGGTTAGGGTTTTGTCATGACCATGCCATTTCATACAACATATGTGATTACATTCAAGAAGAAAAACATTATTATCAATCATTGCAGAACTGAGTTATACTTTTCCATCATTTATTTTAACCATTTGCAATATTTCATTCAATGTTAATTCCTAAAACATGTTTGCCATTGAGTTCAAAAATTTGAAATTGATACTTGTTATGGGGTGTTTTATTAACCTTTTGCCCAATTTTGTAATGTCTATTTTGTTTAAATTCTCAGATTCTCATAGTTAGTGCACATAGCATATGGGCTAAATGATAGTTAGTACATCTGTATTTGCACTCATATCTTTATAATAGGTTGTCTGATAAGGTGTTTTTAGCCTATTCATAGTCTTAGCTATAAATGTAAATTGCAATTTATTGCAATTTTGATATATGCCAGTACTATAATTCTAGCCTTTTGTAAAACTCTTATATTATATATAATTAAATTACGACCTAGGCATTTTACTAAAAAACAAAATATTTCATTCAATGTTAATTCCTAAACTCGGGTTTGTCTAAGGAAAACCCCTTTTCCCAACCCATTTTCCTTTCTTTTTGTATGTGGGAAATAGGTACGAAGTTATACTCTTCAGATTAGGGTTTATTCACAAAGACAAATTATCCCCCTTTGGCATGCAAAAAAATTGATGGACTGATGTGATGTGCCACATTCTTGGCATGTTTTGAACAATTTTGGGGAACATGTCCAATTCAGCTTACATTACTCATATTCAGGTGCATGTGAAAATCTCACCTCTGTACCTCACTGTTTTCTCAATTTTACCTTCATTTTTTAGCATTTTACCTTAATTCAGCAATTCAACTCACAAAAGAGGAAATCCCTATCAACCAAAATTCACTTGTCATTCAGTCTTTATCTAATGTATGATTCGATCTAGTGAATTCCCCATCCTCTTTTGAATGTAACATCCCTAAGTGGCAAATCTAGTGGTTTTCATTCGTTGGATGGAAAGCCTAGAAATTTTTCCCCTTTACATTTTGATGAACTCGATGCCTTACAACCTTAATTCTGATTTTTGTTCCTCAAATTTGAGTGTGTATGTAATTTAAAATTCAAATTTTCATTTGCATGTTTGGTTTCTTTGTAAATTTTAAAAATTTAGAGGTTAAATTCAACAAAACCCTAATTTTTTATTTGAAATTAAGCTTGTTAATTGTTTAATTTGGATAAATAATTTTAGGCATGAGTATCTTTCCATTTAAAAATTTAAATTTTCACTTGCAAGTCAAATTTCAAATTCAAATTTTAAAATTAAGTGGTTAATTTTTAAAACCCTTACTTTAAAAATTGAGCTCGTGGGTTATTTAAATTTTGAATTTACCACTTCATTTTTAAAAAATTCAAAATTGAAATCTTGGCTCTAATTTCATATTTAAATTTAAGTGGTTAACAAAGAGAATCCTAATTTTTTAAATTTAAATTAATCTTGTTCATTTCCCAGTTTTCATTAGTTCCAAAATCTCAACCTTACATCTAATTTTCAATTTAAATTTTAAATTAAGAGGTTCTTTTTACAAGGCTCTAATTTTAATTTTAAAGGTCTTGTAGACAATTTCAAATTTAAATTTTAAAATTAAGTGGTTAATTAAAAAAGGCCCAATTTTTAAATTTAAATTGATTTTCTCAATTCTCAAATTTCAACATTACATCTAATTTTAAATTTTAAAAATTAAGAGGTTATTTTTAGCCCTAATTTTTAATTTAAATTTCCTAGGGGGTTGCATAAATTTTCATAATTATTCTTTATCTTTTCAAACCAAATAATTTAACAATTATTTTTACAAAATATTGTATTGTTTAATTGTTTCAACATTCAAAATTCAAATTTTACCTCTTATCTCATTTTCTAAATCAAATTACCTAAATTTAGAGTGCTTGCATTGGTGAAAACATCATAAAAATTGAACATTGTTTTCTATTTTGCAAAATTGTTGTCATAATGCATTCATTTTATAGATGTGGTAATGGGTTAGCTATTAGGATTCCCAAAGATACTGAGAGGAGGGGGGGGGGGTGAATCAGTATCTTACCGATTTGTTAATTTATTTGAATTAAAACATGAAAAGCATATCAATACCATGTACCGGTAAACAAAAATAGTGCAGTAAATAAGAATAACAACAACCACAAGAAGACACACCATAACATAGTAGTTTAACGAGGAAACCTGGTGTGGGAAAAACCTCGATGGGATTTGTGACCCACAATATTCACTTACTAGCCAATAAGTGAATATTACTCTTACAATAGGGGTCTACACATGCAAGAAGGCCAAGTGCCTAGAGCTCACTGCTCAATTACAAAATGGGAAGTCTCACTAACTTACAAAATGGATTATGCAAATCCAATGTCTTGTACTACTTCAAAATAGCATCTACTATGCGAGATCTAGTACCTATTTTAGCTCTGCTTCATACATAAACCCTTAACCTATAATTCGCATATTAGGTCTGCCTTATTTCGCCTATCCACTTCATTACAAAATGTTCTATAATGATCTCATACATATATGAGTCATTTTACAACTAGCCAAGTCAGCTTACAATGATTTTACAATTAATTAAAAAAATATATTATAAACAAAATTCCTGTCGGCCTAGGTGCCGATATACTTCCTTTCACTGCTGGTGTTCTGTGTGCCGGTGTAGAGTCTGTCGTTGTTGGTGCTGGTAATTTGTCTTTCCGGTATCATATGACTGCAAGGTTGCCATCAATGACAAAACCTTCAATCACCTACAATTTCTCATTGGAGTGTGCATTTGCCAACATTAGCCTCCCTTGTTTCAATTTATGCCTCTCTTAAAGATCCTTCTATCCATGAGGATATTTTATTGCAAAAAAGAGTTGTAACAATTCCTTCAAAACTCTCCCATGTTCTAAGGATGGAGATTTGAAAAATGATGTTAATATTTCTCCTAAAATGTGCCTCTCCCCTCAGACTATATTAGAGGAAGAGCATGATATCATAAATACCTTCCTGAATGTTACCTTAGCTTCCATACATGATACTTCTCTTAGAGAAAAAGTATTGCTGGACATTGATTTATCATCTCCCAAAATTGGCCTCAGCAATGGGGACATCAAGGTGAAAGAAGAAATTTTTAAAACCTCTCTCAGTGATATCCCTCTTTGGGATGAACCATTGGAGGATGGTGTGGGTCATTCTCTTAATATGTTCCTCCCCCATGAGGGTACCTTGGTAAAAGAGGATGATATTATGGTGAAATAAGTTGAAATGAGTGAGAATTCTTTTGATAACACTTCAACTTCTATTCATTTTAATAAACTTCACCCTAGAGATGAAGCATCAATAGGACATGATTGTCCCTTTCCTAAGGTTTGTCATGAATATATTTTAGAACAAGAGGATAATATCTTTTCTCATCATGTTTTCAATTCTCTCTCTCCAAAAAATGAAGAGCCTAACAAAGATGAAATCAATGCCATTCATATTCCTAAGAAACCAGAAATTGTTCCTCATTATCATGCAATGCCTTACACATATAATAATGAAGTATTTTCTTTGGAAACTAACGAAAACATATGAATTGAAGGACAATATGCTTTCTTAGTTCCTACAATCCTCTCTCCAATTCAGACAAGTACACCATCTCCTACTAAAGAAGTTCCTAAAGAAGAACTCTTAGAGGATGATAAGGGGGTCCTTACATTTCACACCTTCCTTTTCTAGAAAATTTAAGATGTCTGAATTTATTACTCAAAATTATTATCCTAACACATGTTTAGAAATTGATTAGGCCTCTTTAAACTTGAATCCAATTCCACCTTAGATTAAACCCTCTCCCGATTCTACATGTGAATACAATGGATAAGTTCTCAGATGTGTGCAATGAAGTCTTTAAAGTCATGAGAAACCATAATTTTCCAGTGAAAAGGTAGGTTTCCAACCTCTTCCTTTGTGAACATCGCCTCCTCAATTGTCTAGTGAATCCAAATCTCCTCATTTCAATATGGTGTTACAACAAGGTAGTGTTTTGTCCAATCTTCTCCATGCCAATTTAATCTCTCTTCTTTGGCATAAAAGAACAAGGAAACATAGATAATACATTGAAAATTCTCCTTTTTGTAAGTATCATCAAATTCATGGCCATTCTACTAATGAGAGTTGAGCTTTGGAAATAAAAATACAACTTTATAATGACATAGGTGTCATAAAAATAACATTTGACAATGAATGACATATTTCTCATAATCATTTCAAATAACATTCAAGTTTCTATTATGTTGCTCCTCACTATGTGACATTGTTAGCCTACCTATTGGGGGTTCATTATCATTTATGGTGGTACAATTTTAAGTGCAATCATACTTAGTAAGAAACATAATAGTATGTTTATTCTTGTCTCTATGCTTGGGGTGAAAAAATATAATATTTTCTCTTTCTAAGGTTTCACTATTTTCTTTATGGATTGCATTATTCATAACTTGATGTCCTTTCTTGCATGGAATTAATCTTCATGTGAGAACATATTTGTTCCTTGGTTAGGACCTATTATTTGTTTCAAATCTTACATCTTTTACAAATGATCTCTCCTTAGAGAAGTTTTGTGACGCTTCTTCTATCTCAAAGATTACATCTTCTTATGTATTTCATTTTTCATAATGTGATGCCTTTTCTGACATAGAATTATTCTTCATGAGAGTACATGTGTGTCCCTTGTTAGGACCTATTCTTTATTTGAAATGGTACATATCTTATGAATAATCTATGTTTGGAAGTTTCACAATTCTTCTCATTGTCCTCACTCTTGGGGGACAACAATTTCTATCTCTCTCACCCTCTCTAAGGATCTAATTTTCCTTTGTTGAGTGTTGTTTGTTTCATTATTTCTTGTCATCCCTTGTGTGAAGTTGTTGTTTTCTCAAGGATTCTTTGTTATATAGGAGGTGTAAGTCCTTGGATACAACCTATTTTTTTCACTTGGTAATGTACACTTATCATAAACTTTTCCCCTCACATTGGTTCAAAAGAATGTCATCTTTCATCAAGAATCTCTTTCACCTAACAATAGGGTGAAGGTATGAATTCGTGTTCCCCTTGATTTCTTTTGGTAGAAGATCTTATATTTGTTCAAGAAAATCCTCTTAGAGGTAAATGCATTTTGGGAAAATATCTCTTCTCCTTTGAGGATCTCCTTTACACTTGTTGCAAGATATCTCTTTTTAAACTATCTTATCCTTCCTTGAAGAGTATTTCCTCTCTAGCTTGTATTTATGGTATTATTTCCGAAAGAATATCTCCTTGGTGTTGAAGGTTGGTATCCTTTTTCCTAGCTTCATTAAGACACCTTCATGAAACTATGTTGATATCTTAAGGGGGGGCACCCATAATGCTCCTTTTGTATCATATTGTACTATATTTTTGCATATCATTTTTGCATGTCTTAGATGGGGTGTTCATTCTCGAAACTAGAGGACACAAACTTTTAGATGAGATGCTTCATACCTGAAACTAGATGCAACATTTGATATATGTCTCAAATGGGGGTACACATCACTGAAACCATAGCAAAAATCTTACATGAGATATCCTTGAAACTAGGCATGTATTTGTCATTCGCCTCTTGGTATTTGCATACACATTTTCCTCTTGGCATTTACATTTACACACATATTTGCCTGTTGGCATTTACATTTAAATTACATGTCTTAAATAGGTTGATGCACACTCAAAAATAGGGTGCTTCATACTTGAAACCAAACATCACTTGGACACACGCACAAGGATGAGTGTAACTAGCGGAATAGGGCTAGACTAATCCTACTTGAGCCTCCCCAACATAGATCACCTAAATGCATACATCTAGGGGCAAGATATCTATGTTGTGTCTTTGTCACCATTCTTCTCATGGATCACCTAGATAAACATATCTAGTGTGTATTCATGCTCTCTATCACCTTCTCATGAGCTCATAGCTTAGCTACTTGTATAATTTCATGGATAATGATTTCTTTTCTCTTTAATGTGATCAATTATGTTCGTGAGATGGCATTTTTCAAGAATGATATTAGTGGTTGAGACATTTTTAAATCAAGGTCTCTTCAACTAGTTGACTTGAGGTCTTGTTTTTGGTCTTTAGCTTTTGTTGTGTGTCTTTTTGTGCCTTTTTGCCTTTGTTTTCCTTTTTTTGTGTTTGATTGTCTTTTTGTTTTTGGTCTTATTTTTGTGTGCCCTTGCATATGTTTGAGTTAAGATCCTAAGATTGGAAGCTTGGTTCCTCAAAACTTGTGTTTTCTTATAATATTTGTGATCTTGCTCCACATTTCTCATCTTCTTTATATCTTTTTCATCTACTTTACCGTGAGTATTTGTGTAAGCTCATACTCTTGCTAAAGTGGGGGATAAATGTAGCATCCTAAATTGTACTCCCTTACAATTTAGATTGCATTTAGGGATGTCACGTTAGCACCTACATCTCCATGCTTGACAAAGCCCTATTTAAGCCCCACTATGCAATAATGGGCCTTATTTCACATTTTCCTCTTGCTAGACCCTTAACCTTGGCCCAAATATGGAGTGGGACTAGGGCGTGGTGCCTTGGTCCTCACTAGGACCATGGTGCTCCCTAATTAGGGCCCATTTTGAACCCTTTGCCCTATTCAAAATTTGAGTAGAAAACCTTTCCCTGCGTCGGCCTATGTATGAAAATTAACATTGATAATGAAAAAATATGTAAGAAGGTCTTCCCCTCTCTTTTGGATACAAGAGGTATAACTAGATTTAATTTCCCTTTAAGCATTTAATTAATCAATTTAATAAAATGTAAACTCTTCTTTTATCATTCTACACATCATAAAATTGGGCCCTTTACCTTAAGTGTGCTCCATTTTATTCCTTCAATTAATTGATTCATCAAAAGACCTAATTATATCCTATTTCCATCTTCAAGGCCCGATTTCACATATCTAAACATCTTAAATTATTGCACGCACTTGGGAATCACCTTATAATCACAATACCTTGCATCCCTAAAAAAAATTTAAATGTTGGTTGGGCCGATGTAATTCACATCTGTCCCTACTTTTTCTCCCCAAATTTTGGGATCATGATTTAATGCTATTATAATGTTTAAACCTAACTTGGTGTGAAAATATATCATTTATAGATCGGCCTATGCTCAAAAACAATATTAGGGTTTCATATATATAGCCTTTCCTTTCCTTATTTGAAGGATACAAAAACTCTATCAAGAAAAGGACCCTCTTGCAAAGTGAAAGTGCAGGTTATGTGAAGTATTCTCAAGCATTCATCAAGTCTACATCAACCATTATGGAGAAAGTTTAGATCATTCATTTCCAAGCATGTCTGTGTGATTAGGGTTTTTTTTTCATGTTCATGCCATTTCATACAACATATGTGATTGCATTCAAGAAGCCAAGCATGCCATTTCATACAACATATGTGATTACATTCAAGAATAAAAGCATCATTATCAATTATTGCAGATCTGAGGTATACTTTTCTGTCATTTATTTTCAATCATTTGCAATATTTCATTCAATATTAATTCCTAAACTGAGGTTTGACTAAGGAAAACCCCTATTCCCAACCCATTTTCCTTTCTTTCTGTGTGTCAGAAATAGGTACAAAATTTGTACTCTTCTGATTAGGATTAATTCATAGAGACAAATTATCCCCCTTTGGCATGCAAAAAATTATGTGGAATGATGTGATGCGCCATGGTGCCAACACTCTTTGCAAAACTTCAAGGATTAGATCTGATTCATCTTACATTCCTCAAATCCATCAACCCAGATTCACTTAGTATTTAGTCTTTATCTAATATATGACTGGATCTAGTGAATTCCCCATCCTCTTTTGAATGTAATGTCCCTAATTGGAAAATCTAGATATTTTTATTCTTTGGGTGGAAACCCTAGAAATGTTTCCCCTTTACAAGTATAAAGGTTATGACAATAGGGTATACAACTCTTTTAGACTTTCACGCTTCTATGAGATAGTATAGATCAAAAATATATTTGAAATTAATTAAATATTTATAAATTTTGGGTATTTGGGAGGATAAATCTAAGGCTCAAGGGATGAGGAATAGATGGTGCCCCATATGAAGTTTCTTTTGCTGATATAGAACCAAGGGTTTACAAGGTGAATGAGATCATGGAAAGATTCATATTCAAAACAATTAATACAAAAAATGTGAACTATCCATAGACTTATAAAGAACCATCCTCTATAAAAAAGATATCCATTAATTTATGCAAGGAATGATCTACAACTTAACAAATATGAATGATTATGCACATTCATCTATTCTCTTACTTCTAGGCTGGTGTAGGACCCACAATAAACACCATTCTTAGTCTACTTATTCTACATGTCAAGATAGATTGATAAAGTTAAAGAAATGATGCTAAAGGTAGATCAATCAACCTATTAAGTTGATGGTTCAAAATAATTGAAAGATGAATTCAAAGTATTATGGAACCTCAAAATGATGGTAGGCCTCCTAAATTATCAAAGATATATACACTAGTATGACTTGCAAAAAATCCATAATCAAAGTCAGAATAGACAATTCTTCCTATGACTGATGGAATTGATAAACCAAAATGGATACAAGCAGAACCAATTGTACATAAATAGTTGAAAGTGATTGAATCAGTAGTACAACCAAAAACCCCCAAAATTTAAATAAATACAAATGTCAAAGTTCTTATTTAATGGATCCAAGTGTATTCAAGGATGTAGTGCTAAATTTGAATTAGTTAACCCTAAGGTACACCATTTTTTCATATAATAGGCTACAATTCACATGCACAAACAATGTGGCTAAGTGCAAAGTACTAATTTGAAGATTACTCCTAGCCCATCAAAAATAAGTGAAATAGTTATATTTAATAGAAATCCCAATTAGTTATTAGACAAATCCAAATACATTATGCCTTTCCAAATTGTCAAGGAAAAAAATTTTGATCTAGGAGGCCAATGGGGTTCCTTTTTAAGATAATAAAGGACAAATATTTCCATGTGATAAGATATTAGGGGCTAAAAGCAAAACAATCCAAATAATTTATTTTGATTGAAAACAAACTATATAGCATAAAAAATTGAGCTTTTCTAATTTATATATTAAAATTTGTGTTTGATGCATGAGCATCCCTAGTCTATGAGAAATATCACATCAACCAAAAATATTTCCTTTTAGTATAGTTCTTGTTCAGTTCAATGTGTAGTTTTATGTCTTCCTATGAGTGTATTCTAGTAGTTGCTTTCCTTTTGTTGCAGATCATATTTTTGGTTTCCAAGCTTTTTTTGTGGTTAATTTCAGATTCTCAGTTCATTTGGATTCTTCTCCGGTGAGATATTACTTCTGGTTTGGTTGTTTCTAGGTTCCAGAGTAGTTTTGGGCTTATCCTCTAAGTTGGAGATTTCTTCTTTTTTGGAGTGGTTTCTTGGATTGCAGATCAGTTTGGCACCTCACTCAATGTTCTTGAGCCCTTGGCTGACCTTCTTTTTGATCCGCACTCCTTGGTTGTCCTTTTTCAGAGGAATTTTCTTTCATTCTTAGGGCTGACCTATTTACATGTTTCATTTTCTTGCCTTGGTAAATGTAATCTTTTGTAGCCAACTCAGATATGTTTCAATGGGTATATATATGGTTTTATGTGATAGTTTGTGGTGCATCAATTAGCATGAGATTATAGATTCATAAATAGAGATTCAGATAATACTAAGAGTTTCAGATGGATAGTAATCTAGTTTGTTAGCTTGCATGTAACTGGTTGATTACCAGATAATCTGTGATGAATATATGATGATCTGAATGTTTGATTTTGTAATATTTCTATGTGTTGTTGTTTCTTCCATTGTGTTACTTTAGCTTCATGATCCAGTCAGTTCTCTTTGAGGAACCACCAGATCATGTCTACATCACAATCCTTTTGGAAATGGCCAGTCTGCCCATAATTCCAACATCTCACATTGGAATTTTTGACCTGATACTTTGAGCTCCCCTATGACTTGGATTTGGACATCTTGTCCTTTCACTTTTCTTTTTCCTTTGATTTTCCCTACACAACCAAAGCATCCTTGACCATCTCAGAAGATTTCATTCATGCTTCCTTTGACAAAAGTGAAGCAACCATATCTTACATTATGGAAGTGGTTGTTGTACTTCCAATAGTCATCACATTATGATCCCATGTGTTAGGAAAGGAACATAACAACAACATACAACAATCCTCATCACTGATTGTTACACCCACAAAGGTCAACTATGCAACAATATGTTGGCTTGATGATGATTGTAATGGATGACTTCATGTGTTGTCATTGATGGAACATGTATACACACACATATGTTCACATTGTCATAGTCATCTTAGTTAAGACAACCGGTATTACTTCTAAAAGTCACTTGTATTAACAAACCAATATTAGATTTTTAGTTAAAGATGGTTTAGAGGGTGTCTAACTGATATATGTACACAACCGGTATATACAAGATTGTCTCGACACCAGCTTGGAGATTCAATAGAGACCATCAAAGAAATAAATGAAGTGCAATCAGTTTACGTGTTGAATGTGGTTAACTCTTAACCATTATCAATGTTCCAACTGGTATTCATTGATTGTGTGATGAGTTATCACCGGTCATGATGAGTTACCCCTAACTAACAAATTTGGTAGCAATCTATGATGAGTTATGTTAGATTGTCCAGATACACTGCACTTAGGAAATTTTGATATGATTCATGAGCCGACATAAAATCTAATGTCTACATAATGACATTATGATACAAAAAATAGAAGTGTTTAGTTGTTGAAGGCATTGTGGAATATGTTGGTGATGTAGTTTTGAGTGAGCAGAAGAGGATCTATTCAAGCAAGTTGTGCTACTTGTAGACCACACCACCTGTTGTTCTCTAACAATTAGAATAGTCAAGTCCCCTAACCGGGTAAGATCGAACAATCTTCAATGTACAAATCCTTTAACAAGGTTATCCAATCAATTGGTATCAAAGCCTAACTTCCTTAAGGCTTAATCACTTGGAAGGAAACCCTAAAGCCACCATGGGGGATATGAGCTACTTTGAGATGGATAGAGTTATTGAAGCTACCAAGGAAGAGCTTGAAACCCTAAGGGTAAGATTTAAAGCTTCACAAGTCAAAAGGAGAGAGTTTACTAAACAACTATTGGAAATATTAGATAATAGTTCTTCAGATGAAGCTAACATTGATGTATTGGATGAAGAAGTTGATAAACTAAATAGTGAAAAGATAGATCTGAGAAAAGAGTGAGAAGCCCTAACTATCTGCATAAGCTAAGAGCTAGAATCTAAGAGAGCAGTTGGAGACCTAATCAAAGAAAGAGATTATGAGATTTCTAAGATCAAACAAGAGAATGCAACTTTGCATGATCATTGGCACATGAAGAAAAAGAATAAAAGGAGGCTTTGCAGCTAGATCTTGAAATGGAAAAATCTCTAAGAGAGACTCTTACAAAACACAATGAAGATCTTACCAGAGAGCTCACTGAGGCTAATGGAAAGTTGGAAAAGATCAATAAGAGTTCTACTATGCTGGATGAGGATATCCAATCTCAGAGGATGAAAGGTGATACATCTGGATTAGGCTTTAATACATCTGAGAAAGGAGAGTCTTCTAGTACAAAGAGAAACATTCATAAGGATAAAAATTATCCTAAGGCTAACAAGCCTACCGGTAAGAAAGTTTTTAAACCTATTTGCTTCGTCTATCATAAACCTTGACATACTGCAAATGTGTGTAGAAACAGACCCAATGAGAATACAAGCTATAATGTAAATGCTAGGTATGTATCTAGGAGATTGAAGGTCACTCTTTAACATGCAACATGTATGGACATAGATTAGTTGAATGCAGATATGGAGAAAATAATCCAATACCTCACATGAATCAAAGACCTAATTGTGACAAAAGGAGAACCTATGACAACCAGGGAAACATGAACTCGCAGAAACCCTATGTCAAGTGGTTTTACACCTATTAGTATTGGAAGTATCATTAAGCAGCATATTAGGGTTTGTAACCCTATCAGTCAAGCAATTAATGTAGTAGGTAAAGTTGATAAAAGCAAGTTTTACTATGTTATTTTTATTCTAAATGCATTCGAAAGAGAATTCTTGAGAACTTGCAGAGCGAAAAGAGAATTGCTAGGTGGTTGTAGATGGATTTGTACCATAAATTGAAAGATTGAAGTTGATTCAAAGATTAATGAAGGTGGAACTGGTGTACATTTGAAAGATCAATCGAAAATGGTGTTAGTATGAAAGAATTAAGGTGTTCTTTTGTCAATCCCTTTCACATTGAGTTTATCCAAAATGGCATCATCATCTAGGAAAGTAGAGATACTTATGATCACATCTAAACCTATGGAGATTATGGAATCTCAACAAATAGTATCTTATAGTGATTTGTCTCAAGTTCCTAATGGTGTTATTATAAAAGGTGATTTATCCAGTTACATTGACTACAAAATCAAAGATTTAGGATCATTATCAATTTACTCTCAACTGAAATCCTTGTATTATGAAAGTGGCAAGATCAAACCCGAGCACATTAGGGTTTATGAAAAGGGTTTTCGCAATGCGGTGTATTTTCTTAAAGACTTTGAAGAGGAATATGTTAGGATAATTCTTAGTCGAGTGCATGGTGAAAATATGTATCTTGAAAGGTCACACATAATCACTAAGGAAGCAATCCATGTTGTGACTGGTTTTTGGCAAACTAGTGAAGTTCCAAAGTGGAGGAGGATTTCAAAAGAAACTATGACAACATTAACTTAGACCACCTCTGATGGACGTGCATTTTTAGTTAACAATATTAAGGATCCAGCGGTTAGACTGGCTACTATGGTTATTGGTTATAAGATATTTTATTCTAGTAGAATGAACAATGTGCCATCTGCAGCTGTGCATATAGCTTATAAAATGATTACTGAGAACATAGATTATGACCTATGCGAGGCTATAAGGAGTCAATTGATGTTGAATCTGCAATCAATAAAGAAGGACATCAATCAAAAGTTGAAATTTGGTCAATTATTGATTGGTCTATTCTTTTACTTTCAAAATTTCCTACTAGTAATTGGTGACATTCAATGGTCAAAGGACCTACCGTTAACTGCTCAAATCAAGAATAGCATTAAGGTTGTAAGGAACACATTCATTGCTGCAATGAATAGATATTTTAATGAATTCCAAAAGAAGATGAGTATGAGGGTGAGGCTACTTGAAGATGTGGTGAAAAACTTTGAAAAAGACATCATGTTCACAGTCACCACTTATTTTTGCCTCATGGAAGCCATCAAACCTAGGGAGGATGAAATGTAAGATATGAGTTATCAAGTCAATTATGACTTGTTAATTAGTTATGCTAATAATATATTAGCATCTCCAATGGATAAGAAGAAGAAAAGACTGGGAACATTTGAGGAGCAAACTGCACCTACTGAAACAAGTAGTGCTCAACCCAGTAGTGCTAAAGGAAAGAAGAAGAAGGTTGAACAAGTACCTTTAGTACCATCTAGTACAAGAGTGACACAAACTGTCCAAGTTAAGAAGGAACCGACACAAAAAGTATATATAAAGAAGAAGACTATAATGAAGAAGAGAGGTAGACAACTTATTCTTCAAGAAGAATCTAATGATACCGACACTGAAGAGGAGCCAAAAAAAATGAAGGCAACTAGTATGAAAGCCAAACTAGTAGAATACACCTCTCAATAGGGTATTCCTATTAATGATTTATCTTACAAACCTATGACTAAGTTTGAGAGAACTATAAAAATATTAGGAAGGAATAGGTCTTATAATGTCAATACAATTGATTACCATAGGATCTTAAAGATGAAATTTTTGATTCTTTGTATTCTATTCTTTCAAATAAGTGGGAAGAGGCTATGGAAAAAGATCAAGAAATCATTGATAGTATATTCATTCAATACTTTCCTGAATTGTCTAGAGATAAATTAGTTGCATTGATTGATAATTTCAAAGGACAATTTCATTTTAAGGAAAGAAGATTGATGTTAATGAATGGAAAGGTGTAATTTGTTAAAGTTGAGACTCATCAGATAGAAATAAATATTCAATGGATGCATAAGAAGATAAAATCTCATCAAATTGATCAACCAGAGATTGAAGAACGACCAGAGTTAGATGACAAAGAAATTGTTGCACCTGATATTGTCTATCTTATCAATCATTAGGATGAAACTACTTCTCAACCAGTTATTTTTGTTGATGATATTCAGGACACCATTGATCTATCTATTAATATTATTGAACCAGATAAGCAACTGTGACATCCACCAGTTATTTTAGTTACATGGGTTAATGCAATTGAAGTACCGGTAATTCAACCAAGTGTGGATATTCCACCCCCACTAGAAAAAGATCACCAAGTGAAAAATCACTTACCACCTATTACAATGGCTACTCAGGAGGAACCTGAGAAAAAGTTTGAACTGAAGGAATCTAAACACGAAAAGGAACACAAGAAAGAGACAATTGAGGAGAAAAGACCATCTGAAAAAGAAAAGGCAATAGTCAAGCAGCAAATTGATGATGAAGAAGACTCAATAGGCATCAAAGGGCCTATATATGTATAAAATATGAGTGCATCTGAACTCATGGAGATTGCAACAATAATGCAATCAAGAGCTTAGAAGAAAAGACTAAAAGAGGAGAGGAAGGAAGCATAAACAATTCAAACCATTGTTGAAATTCTGTCTAGTCTTCTACCAGAGACTGACATTAGAAACTTGTCAACTCCTATTGGAAAGCTTAGCCAGTTGGTAGCTAATGCTTCTAACCAACTAAAGCCCCTTGAAGAAGCTGCTCACACTTTAGCTAAGAAAAAATACAAAATGAAAATAGGAGAACACATAATAAAAGATATTGCTACAGGGAAGATTGCTTTATCCCTAAATAAAGATATTTTGAGAAAAGCTATTGAAATAGGAGGCATGATACTAGCCTATACATCTAATGTTTCATTTTTCTACACTGATTTAATTAGGAGGCGAGAAGAGACAAAACAAGAACTCGAAAAGATATGTACTACATACATACCTTTATAGGATTCAACCTTAGCTTTTGGCAAATCAGCTGGTGATTTGAAAAACCAATTAGATTTGTATGATTTTGAATAGGCTAAGAGACTCTGATCCCTAAAGGAGATAAGGAATTTGTTGAGACCAAAAGTGGACATCCTACACCAAACTTATAAGGATGCAAAATCAGTTTTGGCTACTCTAGAAATGAGCACAGTTGTTGCAATGGAAGAATTTGCGACACAGGCTATGACGATGATTGAGATCACTAAAAACTTACTCAAAACATGGGAAAATGATTTTTCTCAGATGAAGATCATGTTTAGTGACATTTTCTTGAAAATTGCAATGAACGCTCCTTGATAAAGACTCTTACATTTTTGTATATGTAAACTTTTGATAAAATTTTTGCTATATATATATGTATTTTAATTTTCAATTTGGCATTTTTGTCAAAGGGGGAGTAGAAATATGTATGTGTTGTAAAAATTCTGTATGTATTGTTAATGGGGAGCAGAAATATGTTTGTACAATTTTGTAAGCACACTTAGTTGTAAAGTTATAAAATTTTCTAAGTGTTGCCATCAATGCCAAAGGGAGAGATTGTTGGCTTGACGATGATTGTAATGGATGACTTCATGTGTTGTCATTGATGGAACATGTATACACATATATGTTCACATTGTCATAGTCATCTTAGTTAACAAAACTGGATTTACTTCTAAAAGTCACTTGTATTGACAAAATGGTATTAGATGTTTAGTTAAAGATGGTTTAGAGGGTGTCTAACCGGTATACGTAGAAAATCAGTATATAGGAATGGCTTGACATTAGCTTGGAGATTCAACGGAGACCATCAAAGAAGAAAATGAAGGACAATCAATTTATGTGTTGAATGTGATTAACTCTTAACCAGTATCAGTGTTCCAACTGATATTCATTGATTGTGTGATTGGTTATCACCGATCGTGATGAGTTACCCCTAACTGATAGATTTGGCAGCAATCTATGATGAGTTATGTTAGATTGTCCAGATACACTACACCTAGGTCATTGTGATATGATTCTTGAGACGACATGGAATCTAATGTCTATATAATGAAATTATGATGAAATATTTTTATTATGCGAAAATAGAAGTGTTGAGTTGTTGAAGGCATTGTGGAATATGTTGGTAATACAGTTTTGAGTGAGAAGAAGAGGATCTATTCAATCAAGTTGTGCTACTTATAGATCACACCACCTGTTGTCTCTAACAATTACAATAGTCAAGTCCCCTAACCGGTTAATCTCTAACAAGCTTCAATGCACAAATCCTTTAACAAGGTGATCCATTAGTTTGGATTCTGAAATCCTCTACTAAGGTTACTCTTAATAGGGTACTACCTTTAACAAGGTATAACTCCTAACAGAGCTTTGGGATCTTTAATAGGATTCACTCCTAGCAGAGCACTTTTGTAGACCTTAACCGGTCAGTTATCTATTATTGCAGATAGTTAGCTTGTCTCCCATCTCACCGTGGTTTTTTGCATTTGGATTTTCCACGTACAAAGACTTGTGTTATGGTGTATATTTTACTTGTTGTGGATGCTTTAATATCATTTTGGATTGCATGAATAGTGTTTAGTAAACTTGTTAATTATCTCTACCGGTCAGTGTTTAATGTAGTACCCCTCCTTGATCGAACGTGTTTGACTCATGTTTTAATATTGTTTACTTTCAGTGGATACATTACCACTATTTGTTGTTCAAACTTATTTGACATTATTTCATGCTTTAACTAGATATGGGATGTATGCTTTGTTTACGGTATTTGAGTACTTGTGATAAGTATTATTTTATGGATTATTGTTATGGACTGACATTTTTACTTTACATATGCGATGTGTATTTATATGTTGCGTGTTTGCAAGTGTATTGGATGTGAGGAGATGATTTTCCTTCACTCACTCTGGTGAGATAGGGAATGTCATAATTCTCCTTCATTGGTGTGTGTGTTGTGTATTGTATATTTGTATATATGCATGTGTAGTTCAATGATGCAGGATATTGTAGGTACAAATACCAAGTAGGTATGGGCTATTGTCTCCACCTGGCTTCATAGGTCTGAGTGTGCCTTATTTGTCTGATGGAAATGGAGGAGATAGTGGTTGACCCTAATTTTACCCCAGTTACACTCTTATGTGTGTCGTCAGTTGGTCATTTTTTCTGTATGTTCAACCTTTGAGCTTTGTTTGTTTGACTTTTTCAGAGTCTTCATTTGGGTCTTCTCGGTTTGTGTGCCCTAGTAGATTAGATTAATTATTTGAGTTTATGGCATCACTTCATAGTTAGTATATTTAATTTATGTATTATTATGCTTGTGATTATGGAGTTAATTAATTAAATGAAGTAATTAAATTTAGTTTGCAAATTACATTATATTAGAAATATAATTTTATTTAAATTTAGTGGAAAATATATTAATTGCATTTATTGTTCTCTAGATTTTAAAAATAAAATAAAGAAATAAAATAGAGTTAAATTACTTTCCTTAATTAGTTTACAAATTGCATTATATTAGAAATATAATTTTATTTGAATTTAGTGGAAAATAAATTAATTGCATTTATTGTTCTCTAGATTTTAAAAATTAAATAAAGAAATAAAAATTGAGTTAAATAACTTTCCTTAATTAGGTTTTTTAGAAAGTTAATTAAATGGGCATGAGAAAAGAAAAATAAGGAAAGTAATGATTTTTGCAAATTACATTCTATTTACCTTTTTGTGGAAATTAGAAAGAAAAATAAAATCCTTCTTATTATTAAATTGAATATTATGTTTTTGGGGGAAAAAGAGTTTTGGGGAAACCTAAAAGTTGAGGTAAAATATATTTTTCTGGATTATTCCTGGGTGGTTCATGGGAAGGAGGCGGTAGACTTTTCAAATAAATTTTTTTATTTTCTTGGATGCATGTTGGGGAAATAAGAATCAGAGGTTGGTTGGAAGGAGGGATTGGCTTGGGAGGCTGATTGCAAAGCTGAGCTCTTCCACAAGATTCTTCCAGGAAAGCTTCATAGGTTGGATAGCCTTTGCCTAGTTTTGTTTTAAAAAAATAAAAATTAATAAGGATGAATCTCCAATCACTGTCTGTGTAGATTCTTATGTTTCATTTTTTTTTTTTTTTTTGTGAATAGAATAGTTTAGTTATTTGTGAAATTGCAGGGGTTATGCTGGCAAAATTTTGCTAGATTTACCATCTTTTATTCCAAATAAATTTTATTTGTACATTTTGGTGTTCTTCTTATCTGCGGAAAACCATTAGAATTTTGGTTTAAAAATTTTTCCTTTTGGTTTTGTGCAGGAAGTTTTCTTTTTAAAATAATATTGGTGGTTTTTACCAATCTTTGTTTTGTCTCAGAGATTTGAGTTCTCTTGTAGATTTTTTTACCAGTAAATTTTTATGTTTGGACTATAGTTTTACTGATGAAATTTTATTTAATTAAAGGAAAAAAATATATATTACTTGTGATTTTATTAAACTCTATTTTCTCTGAGTGCAGGGGTGAGATTTTATAATCTCTGCTTTTTGTTTTTTTTAGTCAATTTAAAATTAAAAAAAATATTTATTGGGGCGGCAGCCTGCCACCATAACGTAGTAGTGCTACCGTGCGGTAGTAGCTACTACTGTATGGTAGCAGTGCTATCGTATGGTAGCATGGCTACCTTACGGGTAGCATGCTACCACATGGTAGCAAAGAAAAAACTACCAAAGCAAAAATAAAATTTGCCTTCCTGTTTCGTGCCTCCAGAATGTTATGTTTCAGATTTTCATTTTTTTTTTATATTTATTAATATATATGTATATATATATATATATATATATATATAATGTTACTATATTTATATGATATATATTTGGTGGATATATACTCATATACATATATATTATATATATATATATATATATATATATATATATATATATAATTAATTCAAAATTTTATTTTATCTTCATAAAAGCATATATTTAGATTCTTTTATTATTTAATCATAAATATATGTTAGGGGATTAATTTTTATGTGGTTAAATTTAGCCTTATTGGACAAATGACAACTTTGCTATTCTTTTATCAATAAAGTTTTATTTTCTATTTTTCTGGAATATCTGTATTTGCAAGTATTTATTGTTTTTGATTGTTTTTTTTTTTTTAAATTGCCTATTATAGGATCTTTAGTATAAATGGTGGTTTTTGGTAAAAGCATATTTAAGTTGTTATCCTTATTTTGAGTTGTTGTCATATCGTAATGGTTGTTTATACCCCTTAGTCAAGTGTGGTTGTGTAACCTTGTTGTGGTGAACCATTAAGTGTTTTGTTTCAAATGGTCAACCCTGGATTATTGATTGTGTATCCTTCACCTATAGTTTTATCAGGATTAGATATGGTTGTCAGTTTGTCATAGAATTCTGATAAAGAGACCATTTCTATTAGTGTCCTATGAGAGAGTGGCTTTCGAGTGGGGGCCGTACCCAAAGTGGATGGCAGGATAACCCTTGGAAAGTCAATTAAGAAGTGATAATCTAATAATTGATTAGGGGGTGGGTAACTGAAATATTAGATTAAGATAATGTGCCTCGCACATGATTGAGTGCTTGTATAGGCTCAGGATATTGTGAGAAGGCCTGGAATGGAAAACCTACCACCTTGTCTTCATGAAGGGGTTGGTAGGGTCTGCATGATGCTTAGATGGAGTCGGGGGTTCAGGAGAGGTTGCCAAGATAACCCAAGATGGGGATCGGGACCTATGGAGGCCTACCTAAGGTAACCACGTTAAGCCATGCAATGACACTCTCTCCTTAGGGTCACTAGTGTTTGTGAGTTAAGTCACATGGGTTTTGAAGAGTGATGTTGTACTATCATACTTGTCTTGTTTGCTTGCTTGAGGGTCTGCTGCTATCTCCAAGCACAGTGGGGTGGTTCCATATTGGGATCACATGGTTAGGCGGTAGTGCCACTTCCCATAGGATATCCTTGATTGTACCTTTAGGTGAGGAAAGGCTTCGCTGTGTATCTAGTTTCGTGATTCATGTACTAGCTCATGTTTGTGATTATTGTACATTTTAGACGATGTGGTCGTTGTTTCAGAAATCTATGTAACCTTGGCATTGTAACTTAAGTATTTAGTTATACTATTGGAAGCCATGTGATTATTGATTATTGTAATATTAATTCATTTAAATGAATGTTAATTCAATATCTTTATTCTTATGTGTAAATGAACCATGGAAAGTAAATGTATTGGAACACTTTAAATCTTTCATTGTGGGATTTAGTTTTATGATTATGTTTTTATTAAAAGCAATTAAGTTCCTAACTAGATGGATAATTGGATTAACCTTGATGTTATTATTATTATTGCAAATTAATCTTCGTTGGTAATCCTTAGGAAATCATGTGTTAGACTTCTGTTGTGTTAATAAATGTGCCATGTTATATTAATGCACTTAATCTTTTTAAAAAAAAAAAAATTCACCCTTTAGTTGCCTAGTTGTATTTTTTTCCTTTAGGGTTCCTGGTGGGGCATTACATTTGGTATCAGAGCCCAAGTTTCAACACTGGGTACTCTGGATTTGTAGTGAGTCCATTCAGCTTGACCATTTTACTTAGGTCTTAATGTTTGTGTTTCCTTTGTTTTATCCTTGTCGTAGATCTAAACCGTTTTCTTTTATAATGTTAGGTCATGGCTAGGAAAGCTAGGAGATGTGGTTATATGGGTGCTTGCAATAGAGGCTGAGGTGGAGGATGAGGCCGAGGTTATAACCATCATAATCCTTCACCACCACCCATGCATGTAAGTGTCGAGCCAAAACAATCTATTCATTAGGATTCACGGCATGCAGGAGAGCGGGTTCCTAAAAGGGAAGAGATGACATGAATGTTTCAGGAGGTTCTAGCTAGGTTAGGCCCTAGGCCTGAGGTTGATCAACCTATTCATGCTCAGGTTGAGGAGTTGCATCAGCAGGTTCCAGAGGAGAGAGAGAGAGAGAGATCACCTAGGAGGAGGGAGATCCTAGCTGACTGAGATCTAGCTCCCATGGGTCTTGAGGCAGAGGCCTGGCTTATGTGTTTGGATCAGTGATTCGCCATGTTCCCATATAGTAGCAACACTAAGGTGAGATGTGCTATCATATGTCTCGATTGTTTTGCTTTGATCTAGCGGAGATTAGAGGAGGAGAATATCGGTATGTGTATTAACATTGTATCATGGGAGATATTTCTAGAGAGATTTAGGGCATGATTTCTCTCACCCTAGTGGAGGCAGACTCGAGTAGACAAGTTCTACGCTTTGTGTCAGTATGGTATGTTTGTAGATCAGTTTGAGCATAGGTTCTATTAGTTTAAACAGTATGTCAGAATTGGTAACAATGAGGCAATGCTTGTTAAACACTTCTTGAGGGGTCTAAATGACTGCATCAATGGAGGAGTGAGAGTGTTTGAGCTAGCTTTAGTTGAGATAGCCATGGTGAAAGCCAGGTTTGTAGAGAAAAACCTTAGTCATGCACATGGTGGTCAGTCAGGAGTGCAGATTGGGAGTGTACCTTTCAGTGGGCCCAGAGTTCATGGGAACTAGTACCAACCAACTGCACCATTTAGGAGGCCTATTGGAATATGTGCAGAGTATGATGACATGATGATATTGTATGTTTTCATTAATGTCAATATGCTAAAGAGTGAACCAGTATATTGAAGTAAGCAACTGAAAAGAGAACCGGTATATGTAAAAAAGTGAAGCGGTATGTTTGTCCAAGTGAAGCAGTATGTTGGAATGTGAACCGGTATATGGAATATTTTGTAACAAGGTCTCATATGGTATGACTACCAGTTGGTAGTCTCAGCTTCAAGGTTTCTGGTTGAAGTGTTCTATGCCTATGTGATTCAACCGATGACATCATGTGATGAGTTAGCATTGTAATGAAGAATGGATTGTGTTGCCACACGAGCCTTGTGTGCGTGAAGGATATTGCATGAAGGAGATTGATCCTATCTACCTCGGGAATATGCGAAGTCTCTATAAATGGTGGAGAATGCGTGATGGGTTATCAGCCTCCAAGAAGTGGTGAAGAATGAACGTTGGAGAATGTCCTGAGATGTGTTCAAGATTATTGTAATCAATCCAATATGTTCAACAGTTAGGATTGAACCGTCTAAATTGCTTAACCTAAATGTTTAGGGTTTAGGGTTTATGCTACTGGCCTATCTATTTCCTATAAGGTCGATGTTTTTTTCATGTTGAAGTTGTTGGCAAATGTTGTGTGTGTATCTAAGTGTAGAGATATGTGATTATTTCTAGATGAGATAAAAGAATAAGATACCTGTAGAGTGTGATTGTAGAAGGAAGGAACTAAAGTGGATCTGCATTGGCATTGAGTGTTGTTATGAAATCATTGTAATACCTGTTAACCTCTAACCACTTCAATAGTTGGAAAATCTTTTAATAGGGTAGCTTTAACCAGCTTGTTGTAAATCCTTTAACCGGGTGACTCAAAATCATTGAGTTCTTAAAATCCTCTAACAAGGTAACCTTTAATAGGGTTTAACCCTTAACCGGGTGATCCCTAGCAGGATCGGTTCCTAATCGAACCTATTGTAATAGTCTTTAACTAGACTAGGCTCCTAACAGAGTGGACTTCAAAAGGGTTCAAACAACAACTTGTGGGTATTCAACCCCACTGTGGTTTTTTCTAGTTGGGCTTCCACGTTAAAAATATGTGTGTCATGTGTGATGTCTTTTCATGTGATGCTTTGTTATTTTCTGTCAAGTGGTAAATCAAGTTGAACTAGCAAGTTATTATATTTTTGATGGTAGAGTACTTGTTTATGCGTAAGGGTGAAGTGGAAATAAGATGTTAGATTGTGTGGAAAGCTAAGAATTACCAGTTTATGTCTTTCACATTCTTATTGTGTTTAACCGGTAGTAATCTGGTTTAGACCAGTGTTATTGCTTGCTAATTAATTGTAGTGTTTTTCAGTCAAACCGGTTTAAGGTAAAGATATTTTTGTCTATACTCATTCACCCCCCCCTCTCAGTACCGGTTTAGTACTAATTGTTCATCATTGATCCATCAATTGGTATTAGAGCGTCCTCCAAGTCCTTTGTGTTGTAAGCTTAATTGCTTGAGGAAAAGATCTTATTCTAATGATGAAGAGGGAAGGTCCAAAGTTCAACAGAGTAAATTTAAAATATGGAAGGACAAAATGAAGATATACATCAGAAGCATGTGTGCTCAACACTGGAGCTATGTTGAGAATGCTTATGTTATCCCTACCACTACTCTCATCGATTATCAAAAGAGAGAGATTCAAGAGAATGGGTAAGTCATGGGAGCCCTAATCAACAGTTTATCTGACATTGAGTTTATTGATGTTCAAGATAAAGAGAATCCCAAAGAAGTATGGGATATGCTTATGAATATCTATGGTAGTGATGAGCATGTAAAACAAGCTAAGGAAGAAAGCCTTAGGGGAATGTTTGAAGACATGTGGATGTTTGAAGGAGAGACCATTCAACAATATGGAATAAGAATCAAAATTGTTGTTTGAGATATCAAGAGTGCAGGTGGTAAAATATAAGATTCCACTATTGTTAGCAAAGTTTTGAGATCCTTATTACCAATCTATGCAATAAGGGTTGCAACTATTCAGGAGTTGAGGTCTGTAGACAAGACAAAGGTATCCCTAGACTCCATCATTGCAAAGTTGACCACATATGAGCTAAATAATTATGATGGTAGTATTCAGAAGACTAAATCAACCTTTAGAGCATCTGCTACACCATCTAGAAAGGGAAAAGAAGCTAGTACCAGTGGTGAACCAAGACAAAGTAGAGAAATGGATGATGAGGAGATCCTGATGGAATTTGAAGCTCTTCTTGCAAAGAGACTTCATAAGGGAACCAGTAAATACAAAGGTAAGCTCCCCTTGAAATGCTTTTCTTGCAATAGGATAGGACACATTGTTGTAAACTGTCCTAATGGTGATAATAAGGACAAACCGGAAAAGTTCAAGAAGTTCAAAGGAGGAAACCGGAGAAATTATTTTGTAGCAATTGATGAAGGTGTCACTGATGAGGAATCAGAAGATGAAGAAAGTGAATACATTGTGTTTGTAGCAGTTAAGGAAGATGTTTCAGACAAGAAGGCTCTTGTCTCCCACTTTGATAATTCTAATGAGTGGATTATTGACAGTGGTTGCTCTCACCATATGACTGGTGACTAGAGTAAGTTTCTATTCTAGAAGAGTATGATGGTGGTGTGGTTTGTTTTGGCAATGATGCACCATGTATGGTAAAAGGTAGAGGGTCCATCTCTTTGAATGGAAAAAGCAATGCTAATAATGTGTATTGGGTAGAAGGTCTCAGACATAACCTTTTGAGTGTTTCTCAGTTGAATGATAATGGACTCACTCTGAAATTCAAAAATGGTGTAAAATCAAAGGAAAGAATGTTGAACTAATGGCCATCAGTATGCAAACCAAAGGTAACCTATTTCAGTTGAATGCAAATATTAGTACATGTCTTATGGCTAAGTTTGATGTTATCTGGATATGGCATAGGAGACTCTGCCATGTAAATTTTGACAACATTGTGAAAACCAGTAAGATCAAGGTAGTTAGAGGATTGCCTGTGCCGAGAAAACCAGAAAATCCTTTGTGTAGAGAGTGTCAATTGGGGAAAACATCTTCCTCAACCTTCAAAGGTAAATCTTTCACTATAGACAATTTACTTGATCTTGTGCATATTGATTTGTGTGGTCTTATGAAAACTAAGAGTGTGCAGGGAGATAGGTATTTTATGATTCTTACTGATGATTTCTCAAGAATGATGTGGGTCACATTCTTGAAGGACAACTCTGAAGCCTTTGGAAAGTTCAAAGCCTTCAGAGAACTAGTAGAAAGAGAAAGCGGTAAGAGAATCAAATGCCTTAGAACTCATCAAGGAGGAGAATTCACTTTCTGTGAATTCAAGAAATACTGTAAAGAGAATGGCATCAAGAGGCAATTGTCTGCCCCCCAGACTCCATAGAAGAATGGCCTAGTAGAGAGGAACAACCAGACTGTGGTTGAAGCAGCTAGAACTATGTTGATCCAAGGAAAAGTTGCTCACACCTTTTGGAGAGAAGTGGTGAGCACTACAGTCTACACAATGAACCAGCTACTCATGAAAAAGGGTAAGGATAAAACTCCTTATGAGTATTGGACCGGTAAGACACCAGTGGTAATCTACTTTAGAGTGTTTGGTAGCAAATGTTATATCAAGAGGAGTGAACATTAGAGCAAGTTTGATGCAATATATGATGAGGGAATATTCCTAGTATATTCCACCAAGAGTAAAGCTGTCAAATGTTACAACAATAGGACTCAGAGAATTGTTGAAATCATCAATGTTAGATTTGATCAAACCTCTAAGAAACCTAAGGAAACCGACAGTGAGAAAGTAGGAGATGAACTGGTAGTAACCTTCTGGGAACCGGTTGCAAAATAGCCTAGTACCAGTAATTGTGCTCCTATACCAGTAGATATTGATGAAGACGAGGATGAAGAAGAAAAGCAAGAGGAATTTGTTAAGATCATCCCTAGGTATGTTAAGCTGAATCATGATCCAAAGCAGATCATAGGAGATAAGGATGTAGGAATTTTGACAAGAAGAAAGGTCAGAGAAAACTCTTGTATAATCTCTGAATTTGAGCCTAAATCATTTAAAGAGGTACATAAAGATGAAGACTCGATCAAGGAAATGTAAGAGGAACTTGAGCAAATAGAAAAAAATGGTACATGGTCTTTGGTACCCAGACCAAAGCATAAAAATGTTATTGGCACCAAATGGGTTTTTCAGAAATAAGCTGAATGAAGATGGCTCAATGGTTAGTAACAAATCCATACTGGTGTGTAAAGGATATGCCCAAGAAGAAGGAGAAGACTATGGAGAAACCTTTTCTCTTGTAGCTAGATTGGATGGAGTTCATATGCTTCTTGCATATGCATCTTTTAAAGGATTCAAAGTATATCAAATAGATGTAAAATCTGCATTCCTAAATGGAATAATTCAAGAGGAGGTGTATATAGAGAAACTAGATGGGTTTTCCCTATCAGAAGACAATGAAATGGTGTGTAGGCTACATAAAGCCTTGTATGGACTAAAGCAGGCACCTAGATCATGGTATGAATGCTTGCACTCCCATCTTGTGAAAATTGGATTTGAAAGAACAAGTGAAGATAGCAATATCTACTTGAAATCAGAAGGAGATCAGATTCTGATTTGTGAAGTATTTGTTAATGACATAATCTTTGGTGGAGATGACAAGATGAGTCATGACTTTAGAGATGAGTTGAAGAAGGAATTTGAGATGTCACTCATAGGGGAGATTAAGTTTTTCATTGGACTATAGATTCAACAAATGGAATCTTTATCACTCAATCCAAGTATGTCAAAGAGGTATTGAAGACCTTTGGCATGGAAGACAACAAACTGGTTAGTACACCAATGGTGACTGGTTGTAAATTATCAAAAGAGGATGACTCAACATTGGTAAATGAGAAGAAAAATAAATCCATGATTGGCAAGTTGCACTATATAGTACATAGCAAACCAGACATTGCACATGCAGTGGGCATTACTGCATGGTTCCAGAAAAGCCCAAGAGAATCCCACTTGTTAGCAGTCAAGAGGATTCTTAGATATTTGAAGGGAACTATTGACTATGGATTGTGGTATCTTTATAGTAATGATTTCAACTTTAAAGTGTTTACAGATGCTGATTGGGCTAGTAATGTGGACGATCGAAAGAGCACAACTGGTAGTGCATTCTTTCTTGGTTGTAGACTAGTATCATGGATGAGTAAAAAGCAGAGTTGTATCTCTTAGTCTACAGTAGAAATAGAGTATGTTGCAGCTTTTATGAATTGCACTCAAAGAATTTGGATGAAGCGTGTATTAAATGGCTTCAAAGTTTCTGTATCTGAACCGGTAAGTATATTTTATGACAATACAAGTGCAATTAACATCTCCAAGAATCTAGTTTTCCATTCTAGAGCCAAGCACTTTGAGCTCAAATATCATTTCTTGAGAGAAAAGGTTTAGAAGAAAGAGGTTGTATTGGAACATGTTTCTAGCAAGGAGCAGTTAGTAGACATATTCACCAAGCCTCTACCGAAGGCTACATTTACCTATTTGAGAGGTGAATTAGGGGTGTTTCCCCTTCAAGAGGTGAACTAAAGGTATGTGCTCCACATCAATTAGGTCTTACATTGATATATCTTTTTTAGGATTGGTGTGTTGAAGGATGCTACTCCTTAGGTGGAGCAACATAGTGGAACATAGATGTCTATGCCTCCACTTTGGCATTGTTGTCAAAGGGGGAGAAGATGTGAAGTGGAGAAGATATCTGCAATATTGGGGGGGAAGATGTGAAGTGGAGAGATATCTTTGTATATTGCCATCAATGCCAAGAGGGGAAGATTGTTGGCATATGTGTAGAGTATGATGACATGATGATATTGTATGTTGTGATTGATGTCAATATGCTGAAGAGTGAATCGATATATTAAAGTAAGCAACTGGAAAGAGAACCGGTATGATGTTGTTAACCGGTATATGTGAAAAAGTGAAGCAGTATGTTTGTCCAAGTGAACTGGTTTGTTGGAATGTGAACCAGTATATGGAATATTTTGTATCAAGGTCTCATATGGTATGACTACTGGTTGGTAGTCTCAGCTTAAGGGTTTCTGGTTGAAGTGTTCTATGCCTATGTGATTCAACCAATGACATCATGTGATGAGTTAGCATTGTAATGAAGAACAAATTGTGCTGCCACTTTAGCCTTGTACATGTGAAGGATCTTGCATGAAGGAGATTGATCGTATCTACCTCGAGAATGTGCAAAGTCTCTGTAAATGGTGGAGAACACATGATGGGTTATCAACCTCCAAGAAGTGGTGAAGAATGAATGTTGGAGAATGTCTTTAGATCTATTCAAGACTATTGTAATCAATGCAATATGTTCAACGGTTAGGATTGAACTGACTGAATTGCTTAACCTAAATGTTTAGGGTTTTGGGTTTATGCTACCGACATATCTTTTTCCTATAAGGTCGATGTTTTTTTTCATGTTGAAGTTGTTGGCAAATATTGTGTGTGTATCTAAGTGTAGAGATACGTGATTATTGCCAAACTAGATAAAAGAATAAGATACCTGTAGAGTGTGATTGCAGAAGGAAGGAACTAAAGCGGATCTGCATTGGCATTGAGTGTTGTTATTAGATCATTGTAATACTTATTGACCTCTAACCACTTCAACAGTTGGAAATTCCCTTAACAGGGTAGCTTTAACCGGCTTGTTGTAAATCCTTTAATAGGGTGACTCAAAATCATTGAGTTCTTAAAATCCTCTAACAAGGTAACCTTTAATAGGGTGTAACCCTTAACCAGGTATTCTAGCCATCCCTTAACCGGGTGATCCCTAGCAGGATCGGTTCCTAACATAACCTACCGTAATACTCTTTAACTGGGCTAGGCTCCTAACATAGCAGACTTCAAAAGGGTTCAAACAATAGCTTGTGGGTATTCATCCCCACCTTATTTTTTCCTAGTTGGGTTTCCATGTGAAAAATATGTGTATTATGTGTGATGTCTTTTCATGTGATGCTTTATTATTTTTTGTCAAGTGGTAAATCATGTTGAACTAGCAAGTTATTATATTTTTTATGGTAGAGTACTTGTTTATGCGTAAGGGTGAAGTGGAAATAAGATGTTAGATTGTGTGGAAATCTAAGAGTTACCAGTTTATGTCTTTCACATTCTTACTATGTTTAACCGGTAGTAATTTGGTTTAGACCAGTGTTATTGCTTGCCAGTTAAATGCAGTGTTTTCAGTCAAACCAGTTTAAGGTAAATATATATTTGTTTGTACTAATGCACCCCCCCCTCTTAGTACCGGTTTGGTACTAATTGTTCATCATTGATTCATCAAGGCCTCAGGCACTCGCTAAGGGTGGATAGCAAAAATAGCAACAGCCACCGAGACCGAAATAGTTCTGGGGCCAATAGTGTGGTGATTCTCAACATAGGAGGAACAAGAACTGGCAAAGGAGCAGATAGGGTCCTTCAAGGCAATAATCTCAGGGTGCATCTCACACCCTTAGCAAGGGAAGCTTCCAGCAATCCAGTGGGACCACAGGAAGTAGAGGACCAGGTAAGGGAGCTTGCTTCTCTTGTGGGCAGTTTGGCCACATGGATGCTCATTGCCCTCAATATTCTCACAAGATAGGCAGTCAAAGGCCGGCAACATTAGAGCCTATAGTGGGAGATGTAGGTAGATCCCATAGAGTTTTTGCATTGGTGGATGACCACCAAGCTGATCATCAGGGTACAGTTATTGAGGTAGCAGGTGTGTTGTGTGGAATTCCTATCTCTGTACTTTTTGATTGCTGCACTTCAGATTCTTTCATTTCTTCATCCATTGTGGATCGGTGCTAACTTGAGTCTACTAAGAAGGTGGATAGGTTGTAGGTAGAGTTGGCTATAGGTGTGTGTGTGTTTCTATAGATGCTTTTATTCCCAATTGTGAGTTGAACCTAGGAATCATAGTTACTTTAGTTGACCTTCCGGTCATTCCTTTGGGTTCTTATGGGGTTGTGTTGGGGATGAATTGGATTTCATCTCACGGTGCTCTTGTAGACTACCGCAAGAAGACAGTCGAGTCTTTAGGTGACCTTGTTAGGGAAGTGGAGATTGTTGGAGTTCAGAGACCGATATCCCTACGTATGATTTTTGCTATGCAACTTAAGCAGTGTATGCATAAAGGGTGTTAGCTTTTTGTAGTTACTCTTGAGGATGTGGATGAAAAAGAGAGTCAAGAAATCACTCTTGATGGTCACCCTATTCTTTGAGAATATGCTGATGTGTTTCCATTAGATATTCCTGGTATAACTCCAAAGTGAGACATAGACTTTCGCATCAACTTGGTTCCTGGTACAAAGCCTATTTTGAGAGCTCCATATCGGATGACTACTTAGGAGTTGAGTGAGTTCAAGTTGTAGATGGAAGAATTATTGGCCAAGGGGTTCATTCATCCTAGTGTTTCCCCTTGGGGTGTGCCTGTTATCTTTGTTAAGAAGAAGGATGGATCTCTTTGGTTGTGCATTGATTACCGACAGTTGAATAAGGTAACCATCCAGAATCGATATCCATTGCCTCATATAGATGATCTTTTTGATTAGGTAAAGAGAACCAAGGTGTTCTCTAAGATTGATCTAAAATTTGGGTATCATCAGTTGCACATTCAGGATGCAGACATTTATAAGACGACGTTTCGTACTGATTATGGTCACTATGAGTTCATAGTGGTACCATTTGGGTTGACAAATGTGCCTTTAGTTTTCATGAGCCTCATGAAAGGGGCTTTTTGTACCTACCTTGATCATTTTGTCCTTGTGTTCTTGGATGAAATACCAATTTATTTTAGATCTATGGAAGATCATGATGGTCACTTTGCGACAAGTGTTATAGTGCTTGAGAGAAAATCAACTTTATGACAATTTGGCGAAGTGTGACTTCTTCCAATCAAAGGTGAACTATCTTCATCATGTGGTTTCTGAAGAAGGTGTATCCATGGATCCTTTAAAGATCCAAGCCATTTTTTATCAGCTAGTGCTGACCAATGTTTCAAAAGTTTAGAGTTTTATGGGTTTGGTCGGATATTAGCGTCGCTTTGTTCAGGGCTTTTCCTAGATTGGTCACCCGATTACTTCTCTTCAGAGGAAAGGGAAGAATTTTGTTTGGTCAGAGTAGTGTGAGTCAACTTTTCATACCTTGAAGGAACTCCTTATCAGTGCTCCGATTTTGGCAGTTCCTGATCCATCTAGAGATTTTATGGTATGCACTGATGCCTCTTTAGAATGTATAGGTGCAGTGCTTATGCATGATGGATGTGTGGTTGCATATAGGACCGGATATTCTTCGAGAGATGGAGTAGTAGGTTGAGCGGATTCATGAGCATTTGGTATCTACAGAAAATAGGTAGAAGAAGTATGCAGATGCTCATAGGTTAGATCATCAGTTTTCTACTGGTGACTGTGTGTTCTTGAGAATGCGTCTATGGAAGAGTCCGATCTGTTATGGAAAGGATTCTAAGTTGGTGCCTCGTTTTGTTGGCCCTTTTGAGATCCTTGAGAGGCTAGGACCTATTGCCTACCGTCTTTCCTTGCCACTGAGTCTATCCCACATCCATGATGTCTTTCATGTTTCACTTCTTCAACCTTATCATCCTAATGTAACACATGTTCTTGATTGGAACACTTTGCAGGTCAAGGACAGGAAGCTTTCCATGGATCCCATGCACATTCTTCAGCATCAAGATTTGACCCTCAGGGGTCGTACCATCAACCAGGTAAGGGTTCTATGGACCCAAATAATGAGACCTTAGCGAATTGGGAGGATGCAACAAAGAAGAGACAACTCTATTCTTATCTATTTTAGGCTTCCAGGAGTAAGCCTAGTTTTGGGGGGGAGAATTTAGTACCCCTCCTCGATCAAACATGTTGGACTCATGTTTTACTGTTGTTTACTTTCAATGGATACATCTCCACTATGTGTGATTCAGACTTATTTGACATTATTTCATGCTTTAACTAGATATGGGATGTATGTTTTATTTACGGTATTTTAGTACTTGTGATTGGTATTATTTTATGGATTATTGTTATGCACTAACATTTTTACTTTACATATGCGATGTGTATTTATATTTTGTGTGTTCACAAGTGTATTGGATGCGAGGAGATGATTTTCCTTCACTCACTTTGGTGAGATAGGGAACATCATAATTCTCCTTCATCCGTGTGTGTGTCGTGTATTCTATATATGTATATATGCATGTGTGGTTTGATGATGCAGGACATTGTAGGTACAAGTACTAGGTAGGTAAGGGGTATCATCTCCACGTCGCTTCACAGGTTTGAGCATGCCTTATTTATCCAGTGGAAGTGGAGGAGATAGTGGTTGACCCTAATTTTACCCCAGTTACACTCTTATGAGTGTTGTCAGTTGGTCATCTTTTCTGTATGTTCGGCCTTCGAGTTTTGTTTGTTTGACTTTTTCAGAGTCTTCGTTTGGGTCTTCACGATTTGTGTGCCCTAGTGGATTAGATTAATTATTTAAGTTTATGGCATCATTTCATAGTTATCATATTTAATTTATGTATTATTATGTATTTGTGATTATGGAATTAATTAATTAAATGAATTAATTAAATTTAGTTTGCAAATTGCATTATATTAGAAACATAATTTTATTTAAATTTAGTGGAAAATAAATTAATTGCATTTATTGTTCTCTAGATTTCAAATATAAAATAAAGATATAAAATAGAGTTAAATTACTTTCCTTAATTAGTTTGCAAATTGCATTATATAGAAATATAATTTTATTTAATTTTAGTGGAAAATAAATTAATTTCATATATTGTTCTCTAGATTTTTAAAATAAAATAAAGAAATAAAAATAGAGTTAAATTACTTTCCTTAATTAGTTTTTTTAGAAAGTTAATTAAATGGGCATGAGAAATGAAAAATAAGGAAAGTAATGATTTTTGCAAATTACATTCTATTTACCTTTTTGTGGAAATTAGAAACAAAAATAAAATCCTTTCTATCAGTAAATTGAATATTATGTTTTTGGGGGAAAAAGACTTTTGGGGAAACCTAAAAGTTGAGGTAAAATATATTTTTCTGGATTATTCCTGGGTGGTTCACGGGAAGGAGGCGGCAGACTCTTAGAAGAAATTTTTTTATTTTCTTGGATGCATGTTGGGGAAGTAAGAATTAGAGGTTGGATGGAAGGAGGGATTGACTTGGGAGGCTAATTGTAGGGTTGAGCTCTTCCACAAGATTCTTCCAAGAAAGCTTCACTGGTTGGATAGCCTTTGCCTCATTTTGTTTTTTAAAAAAATAAAAAATAATAAGGATGAATCTACAATCTCTATCTGTGTAGATTCTTATGTTTCATTTATTTGTTTTTCTGTGAATAGAATAGTTTAGTTATTTGTGAAATTGGAGGGGTTATGCTGGCAAAATTTTGCCAGATTTACCATCTTTTGTTCCAAATAAATTCTTTCTGTGCATTTTGGTGTTCTTCCTATTTGCGAAAAACCATTAGAATTTTGGTTTAAAAATTTGTCCTTATGGTTTTGTGAAGGAAGTTTTCTTTTTAAAATAGTATTGGTGGTTTTTACCAATATCTGTTTTGTCTCAGAGATTTGAGTTCTTTGGTAGATTTATTTACCAGTAAATTTTTATGTTTGGACTATAGTTTTATTCATGAAATTTTATTTAATTAAAGAAAAAAAAAAATATTACATGTGATTCTATTAGACTCTGTTTTCTCAGAGTGTAGGAGTGAGATTTTATAATCTCTTTTTTTTTTTTTTTTAATTAATTTAAAATTAAAAAAAAAAATTGATTAGGGCAGACGGTAGCAAAGCTACCATATGGTAGTAGTGCTACCATAGGGTAGCAACTACTACCGTACAAATGGTAGTAGGGCTACCTTATAGGTAGCATGCTACTATATGGTAAAAAAGAAAAAACTACCAAAGAAAACATAAAATTTGCCTTCTTGTTTTGTGCCTCCAGAATGTTATGTTTCGGAATTTCAATTTTTTTTATGTTTATTAATATATATATATATATATATATATATATATATATATATATATATATATATATATATATATATATGTATATGTATATGTATATGTATATGTATATGTATATGTATATGTATATATATATATATATATATATATATATATATATATATATATGTATATATGTATATGTATATGTATATCTATATGTATATGTATATATATACATATACATATATGTATATATATATATATACATATATGTATATATATATATATGTATATATGTATACATATACATATATACATATATATATAGATATACATATATATATATATATATATATATGTATATATATATATATGTATATATATATATATATATATAGTTTTAAACTATGATATTTTATTATTTGAGAATTAACGAATATTCTGGAAATTAGTTTATCTTTTAATATATATATTTTTTAAGTTGAATATATTTATATGATATATATTTGGTAGATATATACTCATATACATATATTATATTATTATATATATAATTAATTCAGAATTTAATTTTATCTTCATAAAAGAATATATTTAGATTCTTTTATTATTTAATCATGAATATATGTTAGGGGATTAATTTTTATGTGGTTAAATTCAGCCTTATTGGACAAATGGCAACTCTGCTATTCTTTTATCAATAAAGTTATATTTTCTATTTTTCTGGAATATCTGTATTTGCAAGTATTTAATGCTTTTGACTATTTTTTTTATAAATTTTTTTTGCCTATTATAGGATCTTTATTATAAATGGTGGTTTTTGGTAAAAGCATATTTACGTTGTTATCCTAATTTTCAGTTGTCGTCATGTCATAATGGTTGTTTATACCCCTTAGTTGGGTGTGGTTGTGTAACCCTGTTGTGGTGAACCATTAAGTGTTTTGTTTCAAATAGTCAACCCTGGATTATTGATTGTGTATCCTTCACCTGTAGTTTTGTTAGGATTAGATATGGCTATTAGTTTCTCCATAGAGTTCTCATACAGAGACCATTTCTGTTAGTGTCCTATGACAGACTAGCTTTCGAGCGGGGGCCGCACCCAAAGTGGATGGTAGGATAACCCCTCAAAAGTCAGTTAAGAAGTGATAATCTAATAATTGATGAGGGGGTGGGTAGCTAAAATATTAAATTAAGATAATGTACCTCGCACATGGTTGAGTACTTGTATAGGCTCATGATGTTGTGTGAAGGCCTTGAATGGAAAACCTACCATCTTATCTTCATGAAGGGGTTGGTAGGCTTTGCTTGATGCTTAGATGGAGTTGGGGCCTCGGGAGAGGTTACCAAGATAACCCAGGATGGGGGTTGGGACCTATGGAGGCCTACCTAGGCTAACCACCTTAAGCCATGCGATGACACTCTCTCCTTACGGTCACTAGTGTTTGTGAGCTGAGTGAGATGGGTTTTGCAGAGTCATGTTGTACTATCGTACTTGTCTTGTTTCCTTTCTTGAGGGTCTATTGCTATCTCCTAGCATGGTGGGGAGGTTCCATATTGGGATCACATGGTTGAGTGGTAGTGCCACTTCCCATCGGATATCCTTGATTGTACCTTCAGGCGATGAAAGGCTTCACTGGTGTATCTAGTTTTGTGATTCATGTACCAGCTCATGTTTGTGATTATTATACATTTGAGACCATGTGGTCGTTGTTTCAAAAATCTATGTAACTTTGGAATTGTAACTTATGTATTCAGTTGTACTATTGGAAGCCATGTAATTATTGATTATTGTAATATTAATTCATTTGAATGTATGTTAATTCAGTATCTTTATTCTTATGCATAAATGAACCATGGAGAGTAAATGTATTGGAACACTTTAAATCTTTCATTACGGGATTTAGTTTTATGATTATGTTTTTATTAAAAGTAATTAAGTTCCTAACTAGATGGATAATTGGATTAACCTTGATGTTATTATTATTATTGCAAATTAATCTTCATTGGTAATAAATGTGTGATGTGATATTAATGCACTTAATCTTTTATATATATATATATATATATATATATATATATATATATATATATATATATATATATATATATATATATATATATATTTCACCCTTTTGTTGCCTAGTTGTATTGTTTTCCTTTAGGGTTCCTAGCGGGGCATTACATTTGGCATCAGAGCCCAAGCTTCAAAACTAGGTACTCTAAGTTTGTGATGAGCCCATTTAGCTTGACATTTTTGCTTAGGTCTTAATGTTTGTGTTTCCCTTATTCTATCCTTGCCCTAGATTTGAACCATTTTGTCTTTTGTAGTGTTAGGTCATGGCCAGGAAAACCAGGAGAGGAGGCTATGTTGGGAAATGCATATTCCAATGAGAAATTGTAGGTGATTGAAGGTATTGTCATTGATGGTAACCTTACAATCATATGGCACCAGCACCGACAGACTCTACACCGACATACATTTCATCGGTGTCGAAAAGATAGATTACCGACACTTTGGGTGACATGAATTTTGTTTAATTGTATTTTGTATTTAATTGTAAAATATTTTTTTAAGCCAACATGGTGGATTGTTACATGGCTCATATAAGTCTGTGATCTTGTAGATCATTTAAAAAGAAGTATGTATGGAAGGATTATTGCACACCTAATATGTGAATTGTAAGGTAGATTTTGGATAAGGGTTTATGAATATTGCAAAGCTTAAACCGGTACTAAAGCTGGCATAGTAGATGTTGATCTGAAGCAGTATATGACATTGGATCTGTATAATCCATCTTTGTAAGTCAGTGAGACTTCTTTTGTAATTGAGTAGTGAACTCTAGGCACTTGGCCTTCCTGCATGTGCAGGCCCCTATTGTAACAATAATATTCCCTTATTGGCCAGTAAGTGAATATTGTGGGTCACAAATCCCACTGAAGTTTTTCCCACACCGGGTTTCCTCATTAGAAGTACTATTTTATGGTGTGTCTTTCATGTTGTTCTTATTGTTCTTATTTACTACATTAATTTTAGTTTACTGGTACACAGTTTTGAAATGCTTTTCATATAATAAGTTAAGAAAATTAATATACTGATTAGATACTGATTCACCCCCCCTCTCAGTATCTTTGGGAATCCTAATAGGCTATACAGGTCTTTGCAATAGAGTCAAAGGTTCTAACTATCACAGTCCCTCATCACCACCCACACATCTGAGTATTGAGCCAGAATATTTTGTTCATCAAGATTCATAGCATGCAGGAGAGCAGGTTCTCGGAAGGGAAGAGATTAGATACATGTTTTAGGAGGTTCTGGCTAGGTTAGGCCCCAGGCCTAAGGTTGATTAGCCTATTCATGCTTAGGTTGAGGAGTCGCATCAACAGGTTCTAGAGGAGAGAGAGAGAGAGATCACCCAGGAGGAGGGAGATCCCAGCTAACTGAGATCTAGCTCTCATGGGTCACATAAGGGACTTGATGAGGTCCAACCCTCCCTTCTTTGATGGTAAAGGTACCGATCTTGAGGCAGAAACCTAGCTTATCAATTTGCATCATTGTTTCACTGTGTTCCCATATAGTAGCAATACCAAGGTGAGATGTGCTATCATGCGTCACGATAGTTTTTCTTCGATCTGGTGGAGATTAGAGGAGGAGAAGATCAATGTGTGCATTAACATCGTATCATGGGAGATATTTCTAGAGAGATTCATGGCATGATTTCTATCACCCCAGTGGAGGCAAACTTTGGCAGACGAGTTCTACACTTTGCGTCAGTATGGTATGTCAGTAGATCAGTTTGAGCACAGGTTCTATGAGCTTAAACAGTATGCTGTAATTGGTAAAAATGAGGTAGTGCTTGTTCAACACTTCTTGAGGGGTCTAAATAACCCCATCAGTGGAGGAGTGAGTGTTTGAGCTAGCTTCAATTGAGGTAGCTGTGGTGAAAGCCAGGTTGGTAGAGGAGAACCTTAGCCGTGCACATGGTAGTCAGTTAGGAGTGTAGATTGGGAGTGTACCTTTTAGTAGGCCCAGAGTTCATGGGAACCAGTCCCAGCTAGCTACACCATTTAGGAGTCCTCAGGAACTTACTAAGGGTGGACAAAAGTAATAGCAACAACCGCCAAGACCGAAACAGTTGCAGGGCCAATAGTGATGAATACTAAGAGGGGGGGGGCTGAATTAGTATACCAAAAACTTCTTCTCTAAAACACTTAAACAGTCTGAAGATAAACCGGTAAAATAGTTTAACAAACAGATTGGTTATCACACATGCAAACCAAAATGCAAATAAAGCATTCACCCACAAAAGAAATACAACCATAACACAAGATATTTGACGTGGAAACCCAAATGGGAAAAAACCACGGTGAGATGGAACTCAGAAGTCACTATTTGCAGAATAGAAACCAGACCGGTTAATGTCTTACAATGTTCTTCACTAGAACAAATCCTGTTAGGAATCTCAAGCTTTGTTAGGAGATAAGTTCAATTAAAGACTACCTTGCTAGAGGATTTTAGATTCACAGAGGTGAACCACCTTGTTAGAGGATTTTACAAAAGGCTTTTGGGCCTACCTGGTTAAGGGCTACAGACTTGTCAAAGATGTAAGTAATCAACAAGTGTTTGATCTATCTAATAGCATAGACTACTTGGTTAGATCCAGTATAGCTCACAGTTAATGCATTCCAGTATTACTTAAATCTTCTCTATCTCTCACTCAGTTACAACTTGACCTTCTCAAATAAGATCTCTCTTACAATAACTCATCAACTACCTTAAACCCTAGCACAACATAAATCCTTTTAGCAACAACCTATGACCCTAGACATGATGTCCTTTTAAAGGAATCTGATTTCATGTCGCTCCAATAGGATTACATTAGAATTTCCTAGGTTCAATGAATCTAGACATACTCAGTAACATAACACAAGAAGCACTGTCAATGTGTCGGCATTGTCAAACAATCGGTGGATTGGTAACTCATCACAGAGTATTACCGGTTCATACAAAATACCGGTTGCCAGTTTGACAAAAATGAAGACTGGTAAGAATGTGTTATGCTGCTTTGCTCCCTCGTACCGCTTGAGATCTACAAACCACTTGGGGTCGACATGCCACTTCAAACTGGGAAACACATTTTGCAAAATCACCAATAGTCTAAAGACTAGAATACAACATACCGGTTGGAATAGATACCAGTTGAGCTCTAGCTCATACATATAAAGGGGATCTCAATGCAAGTGTGTGTCCATCAATGACAATCACAACATAAACATAAAAAATGCCAACAATCTCCCCCTTTGGAACTGATGGCAACACTTAGGAAAATAAAATTTTGACATCTAAGTGTTTTACAACAAAAACATGCCATTAGCAAAATTGCTCCCCCTAAGCATATACACTATCCCTTAATCAATGCAATGTATAGCAATTTTGCATACAGAGCATAAACATTGAGATATCAGAGCATAAAGCATATATCAAAATTTTAAAGCTAGATACATCTCCTTATTCTTCTCCCAAATAGATAGAGTACTTCTCCCCCTTTGCCAACAATGACAAAGTACCACTGAACAACCCTGTTTCCATATTAAAAGAATAAAAGTTTATGACAACAAGGAATAATACTTGTCAAAAACCAATTTATAGTCCTGCAAAAATTATTTCATTGATAGAGACCAGGACTCAAGTAGGGAGGTGGCCACTTCTTTCTCTATTTGCATCTGGGATACTTGTTCTTCCATGGCATCAACTATGCTCATATCGTGCGTAACTGTCAAGGCATCTAGGTTCAGATAACACTTCTGAAGAATTTGTAGATGTGGAAGTAAAACCAATTGTAGCTCCTGCAAATCTCTAGACCGTGTACTGATCTCTTGCTCCATTTTGGCTGACTGGATCTGAAATCGGTGAATGGTTTGCCCATAAGTTGTAAAGGAATCATAAGGTGGCTTAAATGTGCTTAAGTAAGACTATAAGTCCATTTGAAGCTTTTGCTTCTGGGCTAGTACATCATCATAGAATAGATGGGGTTGACAGATTTTGCTTAGTAGTAGGTTTCCCTCATCCAAAGCGTCCCTTATATCCTTTTGGTCTTTCAGCAGTTCAGACCGGAGTTCATTCAACTTCTTTACTAGAGCAATGTTAAGAGCCTTTTGATGCTCTTTCTTGACATTTGCCTTAGCGGCTTCTTCCAGGCTTTGCACCTAATCATCCACTACAGTACATAGTAGCTTAAGCTATGCTAGTGATGATTCAGTGTTGGGAAGATTGGTATTGGGGATCAAACCGGTAAAGGTGTCTACAACCGCTTGAATTATATCTTGCTCCTTTTTCCTTCAAATGATTTCAAGGTGCTCTTGAGCAACCTTGATACTCTGCATTAGCTCCTACTCACTTGTAGACTGGAGATCAATAGGACTGGAGATATTAGCCGGTTTGGCTTGACTTTAGAGTCTCCATCTGTGTGGTCTTTACCGCTTCCACTGGCTTGTCTTCATCTTCCTTCTTCTTTTTCTCTGCTTCCTTCTTCTTTTCTTGTTCCTTTTCTTCTTCTTCTTTCTTTTTCTTCTCAGCTTCCTTCCTCTTCTCCTCTTCTTTCTCTTCCTCTTCCTTCTTCTTCTTTTCTTCTTCCTTCCACTTTTCCTTTTCTTTATCTTCCTCTTCCTTCTTCTTCTTCTCTTCTTCCTTCTTCTTCTTTTCTTCCTTATCCTCTTCTTCTTTCTTTTTCCTATCATCTTCTTGCTTCTTTTTCTCTTCATCTTTTCTTTTCTCCTCTTCCTCTTTTCTCTTCTCTTCCTCTTTCTACTTTTTCTCATCTTCATCCCTCTTCTTCTTCTCTTCCTATTCCTCAGCCACTTTCTGTCTATCCTCAGCTTGCTCACTGCCCTATTCGGCCTGTTGCACCTATTTTGTTCCCTTAGAAGGTATGTCCTAAGTGACATCTTCTATGTCCAGGGCATCGACATCAATAGTGTCAATTGGTTCTTCAATCGAGTTTCCTTCTTCATCAAAAACTTCATCCAGTTTGGATATAACTGGTTCTTCTTCTGCTTCCCGATTGGCTAGTCATACTTTGTGAGCTTAGATAGCATGATTCATATGCTTATGAGTGTCTTTCTCAACATCATCAATTCTTCCCTCTAACAGCTAGAGTCTTCTTCTCCTTGTGAAGAAGAGTCCTTTATTTTGGTCCAAAACATCAAATAATTATGAGTTTGAGAGGTCGGGAAAGTATTGTGCAAAGACTTTCTCCCTAATCTCCTATTCTTTTTCTATGGCAATGCACCATTTATTATCTAATGCCTTATATAATGAATCTAGTGTGTGAGATTTAATCTCTAATGGCAACCGGTCATTCTTACACAAATAAATAATAATCTCCTATAGTACTTCATCTTTCTCCTGATCACTAAAATCATCATAATAATATACTAAGTCATGAGGTAATTTTCTCCTAATATTGTTTATTGTTCTTTGATAATGTGTCAAAGGTTTATATGAGGAGATATCAATATTTACTAGTGCAGACATTGCCGGTTCATTCTTCTTCATCTTCTTCATCTGTCTGACCTTCTTTGGCAATTCATCAGACTCAGTCTCCTCAGAGTCCAGTTCATTTGACTTAGTATTCATTTTTCTTTCAAAAACTTTTGTCAATGCCACTTCTGGTTTCTTCTTTGCAAGTGACCGCTTGGTCACTCTTGGAGTTGCAGTAGTAGTCGGTGCCGATGCTGCAGGCACTGCCTTTGCTTTCTTTGTTGTCGGTTCTTTTCCTTTCTTAATAGAGGGTTCCTCGGCTGATGCAATCCTTTCTAGATAGGTTCCGGTACTCCAATAAGGGTTGAGGCATACCCCTCCAGCATATCGTACATCACCTCATAGCCCATTGGCCCCACTTCTTCCATTCTAGGCTCAATAGACTCCATTAGGCATTTGTCCACCTAGATGGTGAAACAAATGTCATCTTCATATTTATTGACAATATCACCTAAAATCCTCATCCTTTGGCTCATCTTCCATCTGAACTCATCAAAATATTTGTTCAGCACATCAGGGTAATCAGTTCCAATTGCTTGAATGCTTTCCTTGATCTGCTTGATTACCGGTTGGTCAGAAGACCACTAGACATCTCCTACTCTAGGAAAGTAGCTTTGGAAATAGAAGAACAACCCAACCAATAGTTGTCCGAACTTGAATCTCAGTGCATTATCCTGTTTGATCGACTTTAGATTAGACAGGAGTTGTCTCTGCATACCTGTGCATAGGTTAAATGATGCATCCTCTTTAATCATCTGGTAAGTGGCATTTACCGCTGCAGTAGATACAAAGTTAATTCTGCTGGCATAGAATGTTCTGTAGCCTATCACCATGCAGGCATACTTAATAAGATCTTCCTTGATAGAGTTGACTTTCATGCCTCGTGAATCACTTGTTGAACTGGTGAGCTTGGCCATTTCAGTTTTGCTTACCGTTCTTAGGGCTAGCACTTCCCCTGTGTTGTAGAAACCGGTGACTGCATGAATTGCTTGAGGTGTAATATCATGCATCCTCTCTAGGTACATCTTGTCACCATCAACTCTGCTCAAAATGATCCTAATATGATCCTTTGTAAAGTCTTCTAGAAAATATACTGCATTATGGAGTTTGTTCTTCTCTAAGATACTATATTCTGGTTTGATTTTCTTGTCCTTTCCACAAAACAAACCCAGTCAAGAGTGGATGGCTAGAGACCCTAGGTCTTCAATCTTGCAATCAATATAGTCAGAAATTCCCTCTTCCACTATCACTCCAGCTGGAACTTGTGATAGGGCATTATACTTTGACTTCCTTTGAATGAAACTTTCAGACTCAATGGATGTACTAGAACTAGTATGAGATGCAGAAACTATTGTAGAATATTTTAAGAACTCGAGGAATACCTTTAACACGCAAATTTAGGGCATTCTGATTCTGCTTCACTCCACACTCCATCGGTTGCTGAATCACCACTTTGTGTTCTCCACTTGACTGTTTGCAAATTGAATTTGAATCTCCTTCAAGACTTTGTCAATTTCTTGAAATCTCAGCTCAAATCGCCTTTTCTTCGCTCTACTCTTTGAAAAACTTTTCTTCACTAGAAAACAGATAGTGAGAAATAATTTGAAAAATGATTTTATACATGTCTCTCACCTACCACCATTAATGCTCCTCTATTAGGGCGTAAACCCTAATTTGCCTTTTTACCATTTCTGGTCTTCTGCCAAGCAAAAACATTTTTCCGTTTGCTCCCCCTAAGCCTTCTGAGGCTTAGTTTGCTAGTTTTGATATTTCCACACTAGGTGCAGAAACTGGTTCCTCTTCCAACATTGTTGGTTTCTTCCTCTAGGTTTTGTTCATGTCCACTTGAACTATTTCAACATCAATCTCTCCTTCTGGAGTGACCGGTATATCATCAGATATACTATTTCTGCTTCTGCAGAATCTTGCAATGTGACCCGGTTTGTTGTAGTGGTAGCAAACCAATCTAGGTGCTCTCTATGGTCCATTGTTCATGTTTCCATTCTTCCTTCTGCATGTTGCAGTAGTGTGACCATGACCATGATAGATCATACAATTTTCTCTTCATCCGGTTGTCACTTGATGACCACTGCTTCTTGATTGATGATTGAAGACATTAAACCGGTTGTGGTTTTGGTTCACAAAAGGTTCAAAACCAATTCCTTGGGTCCTTTGAGGATATCTTCCAGTGTTATTCATCACAAACCTGCATTCAAATGCTCTATGCCCAAAATTGCAGCATGCATAACAATGACCGTTGAACTTATTGGATCTAGGTAAATTGTTAATAAAGTAAGGAAAATTATTGTAGGCTTTGCTCCTACATACATTGGTAGTGTGTCCTTCTTTAAGACAGTTAAAGCAAACAAGTTTGAATTTTCGCTTACCTTTTCCTTTGAATTCCAGTTGCTTCTTTGATGCTTCAGCATTTGTTCTTGAGAATTCTCCTTTCTCATGTCCAGAGAAACCAAGTCCATTGGTATTCTTTACTGGTCTAGATGACTCAAGCTTTTGCTCTAGCTTGGCAGTACTTTTGCAGAACTTAGCAAGTATTTCCTTTGACTCAGAGAGTTCTTTGGAAATAGTAGTATTTGTCTCCATTAGGCTTGTATTTTCAAAGATGGCTATGTTTAGTTCATCTTGTACTCCTTTTTCCATTCTGCTCTCATGTAGGTGAGCAGTTAGTGCACTAATCTCTTATTTCATCTTGGAGATCTCATGATCTCTGTCCTTCACCAGATCTTCAGCTTTCCTCCTATTCTCAAGCTCTTGACTAAACTGGATAGTCAGTCCTTCCAACTCCTTTCTCAGGTTGGAGTTTGATTCATTCAACACCTCTGCTCTTAAATACTTAAACAGTCTAAAGATAAATTGGTAAAATAGTTTAACAGACAAACCGGTTATCACACATGCAAACCAAAATGCAAATAAAGCATTCACCCACAAAAGCAATACAACCATAACACAAGATATTTGACATGGAAACCCAAATGGGAAAAAACCATGGTGAGATGGAACTCACAAGTCACTATCTACAGAATAGAAACCAGACTGGTTAACGTCTTACAATGTTCTTCACCAGAACAGATCCTATTAGGAATCTCAATCTCTATTAGGAGATAAGTCTGATTAAATACTACATTGCTAGAGGATTTTAGATTCACAGAGGTGAACCACCTTGTTAGAGGATTTTACAAAAGGCTTTTGGGCCTACCTGGTTAAGGGCTACAAACTTGTCAAAGATGTGAGTAATCAACAAGTGTTTGATCTATCTAATAGCACAAACTACTCGGTTAGATCCAGTATAGCTCACAGTTAATGCATTCTAGCATTACTTCAATCTTCTTTGTCTCTCACTTAGTTACAACTTGATCTTCTCAGATAAGATCGCTCTTACAATAACTCATCAACCACCTTAAACCCTAGCACAACATAAACCCTTTTAGCAACAACCTATAACCCTAGACATGATGTCCTTTTAAAGGAATCTGATTTCATGTCTATCCAATAGGATTAAATTAGAATTTCCTAGGTTCAATGAATCTAGACATACTTAGTAACATGACACAAGAAGCACTGTCAGTGTGTCGACACTGTCAAATAATCAGTGGATTGGTAACTCATCACAAAATATTGGTTGGTAACTCATCACAGAGTATTACCGGTTCATACAAAATTCCGATTACTGGTTTGACAAAAATGAAGACTGGTAAGAATGTGTTATGTCGCTTTGCTCCCTCGTATTGCTTGAGATCTACGAACCGCTTGGGGTCAACATGCCGCTTTAGACCAGGAAACACATTCTGCAAAATCACCAATAGTTTAAAGACTAGAATACAACATACCGGTTGGAATAGATACCGGTTGAGCTCTAGCTCATACATATAAAGGGGATCTCAATGCAAGTGTGTGTCCATCAATGACAATCACAACATAAACATAAAAAATGCCAACAAATAGGGTGGCAATTCTTAACATAGGAGGAACAAGAACTGGCAGAGGAGCAGATAGGGTCCTTCAAGGTAGTCCTCTTAGGGTGCATCTCATGCCCCTAATAGGGGAAGCTTCCAGTAGTCTAGTGGGCCAACAGGAAGTAGAGGACCAGGTAGGGGAGCTTTCTTCTTTTGTGGGCAGGTTGGTCACATAGTCACTCAGTGCCCTCAGCGTTCTCACCAAGTAGGTAGTCAGAGGCTAGTAGCATTAGAGCCTACAGTGGGAGATGCAGGTAGATCTTATAGAGTTTTTGCTGCAGTGGATGACCACTAAGATGATCATGAGGGTAAAATTATTGAGGCAATAGGTGTGTTGTGTGGAATTCCTATCTCTATATTTTTTGATTCCGTTGCTTCATATTTTTTCATTTCTTCGTCCATTGTGGAGTGGTGCAGACTCACGTCTGCTAAGCAGGCGGATAGGTGGCAAGTAGAGTTGGATGCAGGTATGCGTGTTTTTGTAGATGCCTTTATTCCTAGTTATGAGTTGAACCTAGGAACCATAGTTACTTCAGTTGACCTTCGGGTCATTCCTTTGGGTTCTTATGGAGTTGTGTTGGGGATGGATTGGCTTTCATCTTAGAGTGCTTGTGTAGACTGCCACAAGAGGACAATGGAGTGTATAGATGACCTTTGTAGGGAAGTCAAGATTGTTGGAATTCAGAGACTGATATCCCTACGTATGATTTCTGCTATGCAACTTAAGTAGTGTATACGTAAAGAGTGTCAGCTTTTTGCAGTTACTCTTGAGAATGTGGATGAAAAAGGGAGTCAAGAAATCACTCTTGATGGTCACCCTATTCTTCGAGAGTATGCTGATGTGTTTCCATTATATATTCCTAGTATGCCTCCAAAGTGAGACATAGACTTTCGCATTGACTTGGTTCCTAGTGCAAAACCTATTTCGAGAGCTTCATATCAAATGACTACTCAGGAGTTGAGTGAGTTCAAGTTGCAGATGGAAGAATTATTAGCCAAGGGGTTCATTCATCCTAGTGTTTCCTCTTGGGATGCACCTATTATCTTCGTTAAGAAGAAGGATGGATCTCTTTGGTTGTGCATTGATTACCAATAGCTAAATAAGATAACCATCTAGAATTGATATCCATTGTCTCATATAGATGATCTTTTCGATCAGGTAAATGGTGCCAAGGTGGTCTCTAAGATTGATCTAAAATCTAGGTATCAGCAGTTGCACATTCAGGATGTAGATAATCATAAGATGATGTTTCATACTCATTATGGTCACTATGAGTTCACAGTGGTACCATTTGGGTTGACAAACATGCCTTCAGTTTTCATGAACCTCATGAATGGGGTTTTTTTCACCTACCTTGATCATTTTGTCCTTGTATTTGTTAATAACATATTGATTTATTCTAGTGTTGGAATTCTTGATGATTATGTTGTGATTGTCATTGATGGACACACACTTGATATGAGATCACCTTTTGAATGTATGAATTAGGCTCAATCGGTATTTGTTCCAAACCGGTATTATGTTGTAGTCTTTAGACACTCAGTGTTTTGCAAAAAGTGTTTACCGATCTCAAGTGGCATGCAGATCTCAAATGGTTCGAGGATCTCAAGCGGAATGGAGCAAAGCAACTAAAGAGGCAACTATCATTTTGCTAGTCTTCATTTTTGTCAACCGGTAATCTGTCTAACAATTGAACCAGTATTACTTTGAGTTACTAACCAGAAATCGATACAATTGTGTAAACCGGTAATACTCTGTGATGAGTTACCAACCTATATATTTTTGTGATGAGTTACCATCCACCGACACTGTGATGGTGATTTTGTGCTATGTTACCAAATGTGTCTAGATACACTGAACCTAGGAACTTGCAATGTAATCCTATTGGACCGACATGAAATTAGATTCCTTTTAAGGACATCATGTCTAGGGTTTTAGTGGTTGTAAGGGTTTAAGGTGATTGTTGAGATTGTTGTATGAGTGAACACAAAAGGAGGAAAGCTCTGTATGAATAAAAAGGGTGTGAAGTGTCTGAAGACTAAAGTAATGCTAAAATGCATTAATAATGAGCTATCAAGGATCTAACCAAGCATAGTGTGAAAATGTTTAGATCACTCACTTGTTGATTACTCACATCTTCAACAAGTCTGAAACCCTTAACCGGGTAGGCTTAGTAGAGCCTTTGTAAATCCTCTAACAAGGTGGTTCACAACCGTGGATCTGAAATCCTCTCACAAGGTAGTCTTTAATTGGACTTATCTCCTAATAGAGATTGAGATTCCTAATAGGATCTATTTTGGCAAAGAACATTGTATGACCTTAATCGGTCTGGTTACTATTCTATAGATAGTTACTTGTGAGTTTCATCTCACCGTGGTTTTTCCCATTTGGGTTTCCACATCAAAATCTCTTGTGTTATGGTGATTGTGCTTCTGTGCATGAATGCCTTATTTTCTATTTGGTTTGCATGTGTGTTAACTGGTTTGTTTGTAAAACTATTTTACCGATTTGCTGCTAGACTGTTTGAGTACAGTATTTTTTCTTATACTAATTCACCCCCCCTCTTAGTATTCATTAATTGGTATCAAATCCAACTTTTCTATAATTCTAACCACTTGGAAAGAGATATGGGGGAATACACTATGAGGGAACTTACTCATCAGCTCACTTAGACTGAGCAAGCCTATGATGAACTTAAAGTCAAATATAAGGCCTCTTAGGTGAAAAAAAGAGAGCATACTAAAAAATTGATGGAACTATCTAAAAACAGTTCCTCTGATGAAGCGGATATGGAAGCCCTAGTTCAAGAAGTGGAAAAACTGAATGAATCCAATACCAACCTGAGAAAGGAGTTGGAAGGACTGACTATTTGAATGTGTCAAGAGCTTGAGAACTGAAGGAAAGTTGAAGGTCTAGTAAAAGACAAAGATCATGAGATCTCCAAGATGAAGCAAGAGATCAGTGCACTTACCACTCATCTTCATGAAAGCAAAGAGAAAAAAGAAGAAATGCAAGGTGAACTAAACTTGGCTATCTCTAAGAGTGCAAACCTGAAGGAACCCAATGTTGCTATTTCCAAAGAACTTACTGAGTCAAAGGAAATACTTTCCAAATTCAACAAGAGCACTATTAAGCTAGAGCAAAAGCTTGAATTAGCTAAACCGGTAAAGAATACTAATAGACTTGGTTTCTCTGAATATGAGGAAGGTGAGACCTCTAGAACAAAAGATGGAGCATCAAAGAAGCAACCGACACCAAAGGATAAAGGTAAGCAAAAGTTCAAACCTGTTTGCTTTAATTATCTCAAGGAAGGACACATTGCCAATGTGTGTAGAAGTAAGGCTTACAATAATTTTCCTTATTTTCTAAACAATAAGCCTAGACCCAATAGATTCAATGGTAATTGTTATGCATGCAAAAAGTTTGGGCATAGAGCATTTGAATGCAGGTCTTTCATTCACAACACTGGAAGGTATCCTCAAAGGAGTTAAGGAGTTTTTCCTAAACCCTCTGGGAACTGGAACCCAAACCGGTTTAATACCTATAATCATCAGTCTGGAAGCGGTGGCTATCAAGCAGCAACTAGATGGAAAGCAACCTATTTGATCTATCATGGTCATGGTCACATTGCTGCAACATGCAGAAGGAAGAATGGAAAAATGAATAATGGAACTTGGAGATCACTTGTCATGATTTTCTATCATTGCAACAAACTGGGGCATACAGTAAGATTCTGCAGAACAAGAAAGAATATATCAAATGATATACCGGTCACTCCGGAAGGAAAGATTGATGTTGAAAATGTTCAAGCAGATATGAAGAGAACTTGGAAGAAGAAGCCAAAAGAAGTGATTCAAGAAGAACCAGTTTCTGCACCTAGTGTGGAAGTCATTGAACCGGCAAACTAAAAATCAAAAAATCTTAGGGGGAGCAAACTGTGAAATGTTTTGAACCCTTGGTTTACACTGACAAAAGACCTTAATCAGTATGTGATACCTATTATTCGGTAGAAGACTGGAAACGGTAAAAGGCAAATTAGGGTTTACACCCTAATAGTGGAGCATTTATTATGGTAGGTGAAGAACTTGTTTAAAAGAATTTTTCAAGTCATTTTTCACTTATCAGTTCTCGAGCGAAGAAGTTTTTTTTAAGCACTGGGCAAAGAAAAGCAATTTGGATTGTGATTCGAAGAATTTTTCAAAATATTGAAGAAGAATCATGAGCTAACATCGGTTGGTCAAGTGTAGAATAGAAAGCAGTATTTCAAAAACCGAAGGAGTGTGTGGTGAAGTATAATTTGTGAGCCCTAAATTTCAATTTATGAAGGTACTTTTCAAATTTCCCTATTTATCATGGCTTCCGCATCACACTCTAGTTCTAGTGAACCCGTTGATTCAGTAGACTTCTTCAACAAAAGGCAAAATATAATGCCCTATCTCAAATACCTGTTGTTGTCATAATAGAGGAAAGCATTTCTGATTACATTGACTGTAAAATTGAAGACCTAGGATCTCTAATGATCCATTCTCAGTTGAGTTTGTTCTATGGGAAGGCTAAGAAGATTAAACCAAAATTTAGCATCTTGGAAAAGAAGAAGCTTCACAATGCAGTCTATTTCTTTGAAGAGTATTCAGATGATCACATCCGCATCATTCTGAGTAGAGTGCACGGTGATAAAATGTACTTAGAATAGACACATGATGAAGTGATTCATGTCATCACCAGTTTCTATAATGTCAGTGAAGTGCTAGCCCTAAGGAAGATTAGCAAGATGGAAATGACCAAGCTCACCGGTTCTATGAGCGACCAATGGGGAATGACCATCAATCCCATCAAGGATGATCTGGTCAAATATGCTTGCATGGTAATAGGCTACCGGATATTTTATGCTTGCAGGATCAACTCTGTCTCTACTGCAGTGGTAAATGCTGCCTACAGGATGATCATGGAAGATACATCATTTGACTTATGTACCTGTATGCAAATGAAACTTTTGGTGAACCTAAAATTAATTAAATAGGACAATGCCTTGAGATTTAATTTTGGACAACTATTGGTTGGGTTGTTGTTCTTCTTCCAAGGTTACTTCCCAGGAGTCGGAGATATTCAGTGGTCTGTCGACCAACCAGTTACAAAGCAAATTAAGGAAAGCCTTCAAGCAGTTGGAGTCAGTTATCTAGAAGTTTTGAACAAATACTTTGATGAGTTTACACATAAAATGAGCCAAAGGGTGATAATATCGGGTAATATTGTCAAGAAATATGAAGATGACATCTACTTCACCATCAATGTTGATGAGTGCATAATGGAGGTAGTTGAGCCTAAATAGGAAAATGTGGAACCCATTGGATATGAGGTAATGTATGACATGCTAGATGGGTATGCCTCTACCCTACTCACCTCGCCCCTCGATCCAAAGGCAAAGAGAACTAGCACCTATTTGGAAAGAGTTACACCGGTTGACAAACCCTTAGTAAAGAAGGGAAAAGCAGTGCCTTCAACATTGACACTAGTTACTACAGCCAATCCCAAAGTGACCAAGCGGTCACCAACAAAGAAGAAACCAAAAGCTGCACCCGCCAAAGTCTTTGAGAGAAAGCGAAAAATAAAATATAACACACCGAACTCAAAGGACACTGTGTTTGAAGAATAGCCTAAGAAGACTAGGCAAATGAGGAAGAAGACAAAAGCAACTAGCAATGAACCAGCAACATTTACACTGGTAAATCTTCACGTTTCCTCCTATATAGCTTTGTCACATTGTCAAAGGACTATCAAAAATCTTAGAAGAAAATTGCTTAGTGATTTAAAAGAATATTTTGATGATTTCAATGACAATGAGAAAGAGGAAGTGGAATAGGAAGTCATTCAATACCTATGTATTAATGACCGATCACCCTTAGAAATTAGATCTAAGGTACCTGATTCTTTGTATAATTCTTTAGATAACAAATGGCACATTTCCATAGAGAAGGAACAGGAAATAAGAGAGGAAGTATTTGCACAATACTTTCCTAATGTGTCTAATTCAAAACTTTATGAAGTTTTGGACAAATACAAAGGCCTCTTCTTTATGCGAAAAAGGAGACTCCTGTTGCTAGAAGGAAAAGCTCTTGAAGTGACTAAAGATACCCATTCCCTTGCTCAATCCTCTCTAAGGTTTCACCAAGTGGCAGAAGCCAATAGGAAAGTTGAACAAGAACCAAAAATCAATCAACCAGATGAAGCGTATGACAGTAAAGGAGTATCGATCACTAATCAAATGGAACCCATTGATGTTGATGCCTTAAATGATGAAGATGTTACTTTGGGTACATCAACAAAAGTGGCAAAACAAGAAAAATAGGCAGATGAAGAATAAAAGAGCAAAGAAGAAGAAAAGAGGAAACAGGAAGAGGACAGGAGAAAAGAAGAGGAAAATAAGAAACAAGAGAAGGAATCGGAAAAGAAACGAAAGGAAGAAGAAAAGAGACAAGAGGAAGAGAGGAAGAAGAAGGAAGCGGAGTAGGAAGAAGAAAAGAGACAAGAGGAAGAGAAGAAGAAGAAGGAAGCAAAGCAGGAAGAAGAAAAGAAACAAGTAGAGGAGAAGAGAAAGGAAGAAGAGAAGAGGAAGCAAGAAGAGGATAAGAGAAAAGAAGAGGAGAAGAGGAAGAAGGATGAGGATGAAGAGAAGTGGAAAGAAGAAGAAGTGAAAATAAAAATAGAGGAAGAGGAGAAAAAGAAGGCAGAAGAAGTCAAGCTAAGAGAAAAAGAGAAGGAGGAAGCAGCACAGAGCACTTAAGTGGAGACTCCAAAGGCAATCGGTAGTCAAGCCAGGCTGGCTGACATTACTAGTCCCATTGATCTCCAATATGAAAATGAATCAGAGCTTCTACAAAGCATTAAGCTTGTTCAAGAACGCCTGGAGGTGATAAGGAGGAAGAAGGAGCAAGACGTGATCCAAACTGCGGTGGACACTCTTACTGGTTTGATACCCTGTACCAATCTCCCTAGTACTGATTCCTCTCTGGCCCAACTGACACTCTTATGCATAGTTGTGGAAGACCAGGTCCAAATCCTGGAAGAGGTTGCCAAAGAGAATGCCAAGAAGGAGCATCAAAAGGCTTTGAACACTGCCTTGGTGAAAGAGTTACATGAGCTCTGGTCTGATCTACAGAAGGCACAAAAGGACATCAGAGATGCAATGGATTAGGGGAAATTACTGCTCAGTAAGATATGTCAACCCCATCTATTCTGTGATGATGTACTTGCTCAGAAAGACAAATTGGAATCTGATATGCAGTCATTCATAAGCACTTTCAAGACGCCCTATGATTCCTTCACCACATATGGGCAAACCATTCACCGGTTTCAACTTCAGTGTGCAAGAATAGAGGCAAAGATCAGCAACTGGATATGAAATTTGCAAGAACTTCAACTGGTCCTACTACCAAGACTGCAAATTCTCCAAAAATGCTATCTCAATCTAGATGCCCTGACGGTTACTCAAGAGATGAGTACCATGGATGCCATGGAAGAACAGGTCTATCAGATGCAAACGGAGAATGAGGTTGCTACCTCATTACTTGAGCCATGGTCCTTATCTATGAAGCAATTTATGCAGGACTTTAAATGTATTTTTGACAAGTTTCCCTCTTTATTGTCATAAACACTTATTATTTTAATGCTAATGGAAATAGGGGTTATCAGCTATATTTTGTCATTGTTGGCAAAGGGGGAGAAGTAATCTAGTATTTAAAATTTTGATGCATGCTATGTATACTCTGATGCTTATCTTTGTAAGGGAGTAGTATACATTGTATTTTTGTGCAAAGGGATAGTGTATATGCTTAGGGGGAGTCATTTTGATTATAGCATTTTTTTTTGTAAAACACTTAGATGTCAAGATTTTTCCTAAGTGTTGCCATCAATGCCAAAGGGGGAGATTATTGGCATTCTTGATGATTATGTTGTGATTGTGATTGATGGACACACACTTGATATGAGATCAACTTTTGAATGTATGAATTATGCTCAACCAATATTTGTTCCAAACCGGTATTATGTTGTAGTCTTTAGACTCTTAGTTTTTTATAGAAACTATTTACTGATCTCAAGCGACATGCAGACCTCAAGCGGTTCAAGGATCTCAAGCAGAACGAAGCAAAGGAACTAAAGCGGCAGCTATCATTTTGCCAGTCTTCATTTTTGTCAATTGGTAATCTATCTAACAATTGAACCGGTATTACTCTGAGTTACTAACTAGCAATCGGTAAAGTTGTGTAAATTGGTAATACTCTATGATGAGTTACCAACAAGTATATTTTTGTGATGAGTTACCATCCACCGACACTACGACGGTGATTTTGTGTCATGTTACCAAATGTGTCTAGATACACTGAACTTAGGAACTTGCAATGTAATCCTATTGGACCGATATGAAATCAGATTCCTTTTAAGGACATCATGTCTAGGGTTTTAGTGGTTGTAAGGGTTTAAGGTGATTGTTGAGATTTTTGTATGAGTGAACACGGAAGGAGGAAAGCTCTGTGTGAAGAAAAAGGGTGTGAAGTGTCTAAAGATTGAAGTAATGGTAAAATGCATTAATAATGAGCTATCAAGGATCTAACCAAGAATACTGTGCAAATGTTTAGATCACTCACTTGTTGATTACTCACATCTTTGACAAGTTTGAAACCCTTAACCGGGTAGGCTTAGCAAAGCTTTTGTAAATCCTGTAACAAGGTGGTTCACAACCGTGGATCTGAAATCCTCTCACAAGGTAGTATTTAATTGGACTTTCTCCTAATAGAGATTGAGATTCCTAACAATATCTATTATGGCAAAGAACATTGTATGACCTTAACCAGTATGACCTTAACCGGTTTGGTTACTATTCTGCAAATAGTTACTTGTGAGTTTCATCTCACCATGGTTTTTCCCATTTGAATTTCCACATCAAAATCTCTTGTGTTATGGTGATTGTGCTTCTGTGGGTGAATTCTTTATTTGCTATTTGGTTTGCATGTGTGTTAACCGGTTTATTTGTAAAACTATTTTACCGGTTTGCTGCTAGACTATTTAAGTGTTTGAGTATAGTATTTTTTTGTATACTAATTCACCCCCCCTCTTAGTATTCATCATCCAGATCTATGGAAGATCATGAGGGTCACTTGCGACAAGTGTTACAGTGCTTGAGAGAGAATCAACATTATGCCAATTTGGTGAAGTGTGACTTCTTCTAGTCAGAGGTGAACTATCTTGGTCATGTGGTTTCGGGAGAAGGTGTATCTATGGATCCTTCAAAGATCCTAGCCATTGTTGATTGGCAAGCGCTGACCAATGTTTCAGAAGTTAAGAGTTTTATGGGTTTGGCCAGATATTACCGTTGCTTCATTCAGGGCTTTTCCTGAATAGGTCACTTGAATACTTCTCTTCAAAGGAAAGGGAAGAAGTTTGTTTTGTCAAAGCAGTGCAAGTCAGCTTTTCGTACCTTGAAGAAATTCCTTGTCAGTGCTTTGATTTTGGCAGTTCCTGATCCATCTAGAGATTTATGGTATGCACCGATGCCTCTTTAGAAGGTATAGGTGCAAGGTTTATGCAGGATGGATGTGTGGTTTCCTATGAGTCTCACAAACTCAAGAACCACAAGTTGAACTATACACTTCATGATTTGGAGATGACAGCTATAGTGCATGCTTTGGTTAGATGGAAGCATTTTCTATTAGGGCGTCAGTTTGAGTTGCATAGTGATCACCGCAGTTTGCAATATATCTTCACACAACCGAACTTGAATGCTCGACAATGAAGATGGATGGAATTCCTTTGCGAGTATGATTTTGAAGTTTGATATATTTAGGGGAAAGATAACATGGTGGTAGATGCTTTGTCATAGGTGTCATGAAGTTTTAGCATTGTCCCTTGGAGTAGACTTGAGAGGGAGAATTCTAGGAGTTCTTCCTTAGGATACTTCGTATTAGGATGTTAGAGCTGTGATGGAGTCTAGAAGGCCTTTAGAGGGTAGGATTTCTGGATATAACCATGAGGTAGATGGATTTCTTTGTCACCTTGGACGGATCTATGTACATCCTTTGGAGGGTCTTCATATTTTGATCATGAATGAGGCCCATCATGCACCTTATTCAACATATCTAGGTGTCAAGAAGATCTACACAGATCTTAGACAGATTTATCATTGGGCTAGTATTAAGCACGACATTCTTGATTTTGTGTTGAAGTGTTTAGAGTGTCAGCGGGTGAAGGTAGAGCATCAACACCCAGAAGAGCTTTTACAACCTAATTTGATACTGGATTGGAAATGGGACATCATTTCCATGGATTTTATCATTGGGTTGCCTGTCTCTTTGTGTCATCATGATGCCATCATGGTCATTATAGACAGATTGATAGAAGTTGCTCATTTTGTTCCTATTTGAGCTTCCTATATGGTAACAATGGTGGCTCTAATTTTCTTAAAGGATGTGGTGAGATTACATGGGATTCCAAGGCAGATCATTTCTAATAGAGATCCTATCTTTACATTAGGCTTGTGGACCTCTCTTTAGCATGCATTGGGAAACTAGTTGAACTTTAGTTCAACTTATTATCCAGAGATAGATGGTTAGACCGAGTGAGTGAATCAGGTTTTGGAGGACATGCTTCGCATGTATGTTATGGACCAGCAATCACACTAGGAGGATTATATTTATCTAGTGGAGTTTTCTTATAACAATGGATATCATAGCCCCATAAGTATGCCCTCCTTCTAGGCATTGTATGGTCATCCTTGTTATACTCCTTTGAGTTGGGATTGGCTAGAGGACAGGGTGTGTATAGGACTGAATATTCTTCGAGAGATGGAGCAACAGGTCGAGCGGATTCATGAGAATTTCATAGCTGCATAGGATAGACAGAAGAAGTATGCAGATGCTCATAGGGTAGATCATCAGTTTTTTATTAGCGATAGTGTGTTCTTGAGAGTGCGTCCATGTAAGAGTCTGATCTATTATGGAAAGGGTTCTTAGTTGGCACCTTGTTTTGTTGGCCCTTTTGAGATCCTTGAGAGGATAGGACCTATTTCCTATCATCTTGCCTTGCCACCGAGTCTATCCTGCATCCACAATGTCTTTCATGTTTCAATTCTTCAACCTTATCATCCTGATTTAACAAATGTTCTTGATTAGAATGCTTTGCAGGTCGAGGATGGGCAACTTTCCATCGAGCCTATGTGCATTCTTCAGCATCAGGATTTGACCCTCATGGGTCATACCATCAACCACGTAAGGGTTCTATGCGATCGAAATGATGAGACCTCGGTGACTTGGGATGATGCAATGAAGATGAGAGAGCTCTATTCTTATATGTTTTAGGCTTCCAGGAGTAAGCCTAGTTTTGGGGTGAAGAAAGTAGTACCCCTCCTCGATCCAACATGTTGGAATCATGTTTTACTGTTGTTTACTTTTAGTGGATACATTACCACTATGTGTTGTTCAGACTTAGTTGACATTATTTCATGCTTTAACTGGATATGGGATGTATGCTTTATTTACCGTATTTCAGTACTTCTAATTAGTATTATTTTATGGATTATTGTTATGGACTGACATTTTTACTTTACATATGTGATGTGTATTTATATGTTGCATGTTTGCAAGTGTATTGGATGTGAGGAGATGATTTTCCTTCACTCACTCTGGTGAGACAGGGAATGTCACGATTCTCCTTCATTGGTGTGTGTGTCATGTATTCTATATTTGTTTATATGCATGTGTGGTTCAATGATGTAGGACATTGCAGGTACAAGTATCGGGTAGGTATGGGTTATCATCTCCACATGGCTTCACCGATCTGAGTGTGCCTTACTTGTCTGATGGAAGTGGAGGAGATAGTGGTTAACCCTAATTTTACCCCAGTTACACTCTTATGAGTGTTGTCAGTTGGTCATCTTTTTTGTATGTTCGGCCTTCGAGTTTTTTTTGTTTGACTTTTCTAGAGTCTTCGTTTGGGTCTTCTTGGTTTCTGTTCCCTAGTGGATTAGATTAATTATTTGAGTTTATGGTGTTATTTCATAGTTAGTATATTTAATTTATATATTATTATGCATTTGTGTTATGGAGTTAATTAATTAAATGAAGTACTTAAATTTTGTTTGCAAATTGCATTTTACTAGAAATATAATTTTATTTAAATTTAGTGGAAACTAAATTACTTGCATTTATTGTTCTCTAGATTTTAAAAATAAAATAAAAAAATAAAATAGAGTTAAATTACTTTTCTTAATTAGTTTGCAAATTGCATTATATTAGAAATATAATTTTATTTAAATTTAGTGGAAAATAAATTAATTGCATGTATTGTTCTCTAGATTTTAAAAATAAAATAGAGAAATAAAAATATACTTAAATTACTTTCCTTAATTAGTTTTTTAGAAAGTTAATTAAATGGGCATGAGAAAAGAAAAATAAGGAAAGTAATGTTTTTTGCAAATTACATTCTATTTACCTTTTTGTGGAAATTAGAAATAAAAATAAAATTCTTTTTATTATTAAATTGAATATTATGTTTTTGTGGGAAAAAGATTTTTGGGGAAACCTAAAAGTTGAGGTAAAATATATTTTTCTAGATTATTTCTGGGTTGTTCACGAGAAGAACACGACAGACTTTTGGAAGAATTTTTTTTTTTTCTTGGATGCATTTTGGGGAAGTAAGGAATCAAAGGTTGGTTGGAAGGAGGGATTGGCTTGGGAGGTTGATTGTAGGGCTAAGCTCTTCAACAAGATTCTTCCAGGAAAGCTTCACAGGTTGGATAGCCTTTGCTTGGTTTTGTTTTAAAAAATAAAAAATTAATAAGGATGAATCACCAATCTCTATCGGTGTAGATTCTTATGTTTCATTTATTTGTTTTTCTGTGAATACAATAGTTTAGTTATTTTTGAAATTGCAGGGGTTATGTTGGCAAAATTTTTCTAGGTTTACCCTCTTTTGTTCCAAATAAATTCTTTCTATGCATTTTGGTGTTCTTCCTGTTTGCGGAAAACCATTAGAATTTTGGTTTAAAAATTTGTCCTTATAGTTTTGTGAAGGAAGTTTCTTTTTAAAATAATATTGGTGGTTTTTACCAATCTCTGTTTTGTCTCAGAGATTTGAGTTCTTTGGTAGATTTATTTACCAGTAAATTTTTATGTTTTGAATATATATTTATTGATAAAATTTTAGTTAATTAAAGAAAAAATATATATATTACTCGTGATTTTATTAGACTCTGTTTTCTCAGAGTGCAGGGGTGAGATTTTATAATCTCTATTTTAAAAAAAAAATTTTAAAGTTAATTTAAAATTTAAAAAATAAATTTTATTCGGGTGGTAGCCTACTACCGATGGTAGCAGTGCTACCTTCCTGTTTCATGCCTCCAGAATGTTATGTTTCGGATTTTCATTTTTTTTATGTTTATTAATATATATATATATATATAATAAAATATCATAGTCTATAACTATATATATTTAAATATACATATATATATATATATATATGCATACATACATACATATATACATATATATATGTATGTATATATGTATATATATATATATATATATGTATGTATATATGTATATATATATATATATATGTATGTATATATGTATATATATATATATATATATATCTGTATATATGTATGTATGTATGTATATATATATATGTATATATGTATATATGTATGTATATATATATATATATGTATGTATGTATATATATATGTGTGTGTGTATATTTATATATTTATATATATAGTTTTAAACTATCATATTTAATTATTTGAGAATTAAAGAATATTGTGGAAATTAGGTTATGTTTAATATATATATATATATATATATATATATATATATATATATATATATATTTTAATGTCAATATATTCATATGATATATATTCGGTGGATATATACTCATATACATATATTATATTATTATATATATATAATTAATTTGAAATTTTATTTTATCTTCGTAAAAGCATATATTTAGATTCTTTTATTATTTAATCATGAATCTATGTTAGGGGATTAATTTTTATGTGGTTCAATTTAGTCTTATTGGACAAATGACAACTCTGCTATTCTTTTATCAATAAAGTTGTATTTTCTATTTTTTCAGAATATTTGTATTTGCAAGTATTTAATGCTTTTGACTTTTTTTTTATTTTTTAAAATTCATGTTATAGGATCTTTAGTATAAATGGTGGTTTTTGGTAAAAGCATATTTACGTTGTTGTCCTGATTTTGAGTTGTCATCATGTCGTAATGGTTATTTATACCACTTAGTCAGGTGTGGTTGTGTAACCCTATTGTGGTGAACCATTAAGTGTTTTGTTTCAAATGGTCAACCCTGGGTTATTGATTGTGTATCCTTCAACTATAGTTTTGTCAGGATTAGATATGGCTATCAGTTTTGCCATAGACTTCTCATAGAGATACCTTTTTTGTTAGTGTCCTATGAGAGAGAGTGACTTTTGAGCAGGGGTGCAACCAAAGTGGATGATAGGATAACCCCTCGAAAGTTAGTTAAGAAGTGATAACCTAATAATTGATTAGGGGGTGTGTAGGTGAAATATTAAATTAAGATAATGTGCCTCGCACATGGGTGAGTGCTTCTATAGGCTCAGGATGTTGTGAGAAGGCTAAGACCTATGGAGGCCTACCTAGGGTAACCACCTTAAGCCATGTGATGACACTCTCTCATTAGGGTCACTAGTTTTTGTGAGTTGAGCTACATGGGTTTTGTGGAGTCATGTTGTACTGTCGTACTTATCTTGTTTTCTTTCTTGAGGGTTTGTTTCTATCTCCTAGCATGGTGGGGTGGTTCCATATTGGTATCAGATGGTCAGGTGGTAGTGCCACTTCCCATCAGATATCCTTCATTGTACCTTTAGGTGAGGAAAGGCTTCGCTGGTGTATTTGGTTTCGTGATTCATGTACCAACTCATGTTTGTGATTATTGGACATTTGAGACCATGTGGTCTTTGTTTCAAAAATCTATGTAACCTTGGCATTGTAACTTATGTATTCAGTTGTTCTATTGGAAGCCATGTAATTATTGATTATTATAATATTAATTCATTTGAATGTATGTTAATTCAGTATCTTTATTCGTATGTGTAAATGAACCATGGAAAGTAAATGTATTGGAACACTTTAAATCTTTCATTGTGGGATTTATTTTTATGATTATATTTTTATTAAAAGCAATTAAGTTCCTAACTAGATGGATAATTGGATTAACGTTGATGTTTTTGTTATTATTGCAAATTAATCTTCTTTAGTAATCCTTAGGAAATCATGTGTTAGACTTCCACTGTGTTAATAAATGTGCAATTTGATAATTCATGCACTTAATCTTTTAAAAAAATAAAAAATATTTCACCCTTTAGTTGCCTAGTTGTATTGTTTTCCTTTAGGGTTCCTAGTGGGGCATTACATTTAAAGTGGTATTGTTTTTGTTGTCACCGATTCACCCCCCCCTCAGTGCTTTATAAGTCTATCACTATCAATTTGAATGCATTTAGATGGTATTCTATAGGAGTGCCTTCACTCATCTTCAAGGACTACAACCTTTTCCTCAGGAATAACATATTTACCAAAGACTTTCCCTGATAAATGTCACCAAGTTTCTTCCATAATGAAGTTGTTGTCTTCTCCCCATGCACATTCAAAAGAGCATAATCTACAAGATATATTCTAATCATCCCTTTGGTTTTCTTATCTGAAAGATCCCAATCCTCTTGTTTCATGCCTATAGGTTTAGTTCCAAACACTGCAACCCGAAGGTTTCTATCCACAAACAGATCTTCCATCTTGAGTTTCCACAACTCATAGTTTTTGCCATTAAAATTCTCATTTTTTTCTCTTCTTAACGTGCTCGCTATCTCAATCTGCAATCAATAGTACTCTGCAAAATTCCCACAACACAATTAACACAAACAACCCATTCTACCCATAAGGATAATAACCTTTCTTTGATATTACTTGTAAGTAAACAAAAACACAAAAACATCTTCCACTGTGTGAAATTTAAAGAGGAAAGAGGCATAGATTACTTTTAATTTCAGATTACAACCATTAAGATACATATTTCTACAATAATAGAACATAAAAAAACAAGATTGACACACAAAGTTAACATGAGTATTTGCGTGGGAAAACCCTTATGGGTAAAATAACCACCACCAAAGCGTTAATCAATTATATTACAATTAAATGTCAATTACATACAAGTTTTTGATTCATGCTCTAGCAGGTGTACATACATAGTCTCTGTTCTGGTAGTATACAACTAGATTATGTTCAAACATAGAATACACAGTTACAGATATTTCTACAACATAATCTCTTCAGCATCTACTAGAACCATCAACATCCAACCATCAAAATTAGTATTTTATCAACTTTTGGTATGCAAGGAAACCATCAATCAAACCTCAGTTATAGACATTTTGGAAATAAGGAAGTCACCCTCTAGTCACAGATTCGACCCATAGATCACATATATGGATTTTGCATAAACTACTATTATCAGCAATCAACCATTGATCAACACTATGCTTTTGCAGTGTCACAACCATTTCTTGAAACCATTTCTTCAAACATTTTAACTTTTATCAAAAAAATGGTTCACTTCAATTTTTGTGACTCTACCTATCAAATATTATAAACTATTGAAAACACAACATGCAATCTACATTGGTTTCTGAATTTGTTCCTTAGGAACTTCATGGGGTGGTGGGGAGAGGAAGTCTCCTTGCTTTCCCACTAACCTGCACATCATTCTACATGTCCCTCTTCAAGTTGAAGGGTGGTGGGGAAAAAAATGTTTCCTTCAATACCCTAGTAGACCATGGCACTTTTCACATGCATCATGGTGTGACAGGGAAGACTAAGTCCCCTTTCTTGCTATCTTGCATCGCTTTCACATGCCCTACTCCAATTGTGTGCAAAACATGAAGAGTAACCAACTAAATTTGGAGCTTGTCAATAACACAAAAGTTTGTCACACTAAAATGTTTATTGCAGAATACTAAACCCCATCTGATCAAGATTTCAACCAGTAAGTTTGAGACACCCATTCTTAACAATAAAAAAGTGTAAAGTGGATCACTTATGAGTTAGAGTTTTCACAAAATAACATGATTCATAATAGTTTTCAAGTGTCTTATTTGAATAATTATATGGTTAACACATTATTCCCTTAAAGGAGTTGCCACTCTTTAGAGAATGTGGGTAAATTTATTGTGATCCTAGAAGAAATGATGAATGCCCACATCAAAAAGTTGAGCAAGAGCATCATGGAGTATCTAGTTAGTTGTAAAAACCGATGTATTTAAGATGCCACATTGAAAAGGTCTATGATTCTCAAGCATCCTAACTTGAATTTCTTAAGACAATCAATCTTGGGGAGAGAGGACTTGCCATGTCCCTTTTTCAAAAACCAAATAAAAGGTTGATCATTTAGGGATTCATTGAGGATCAATGTTTGGAAATGTTGCTTGACTGATGTCAAAATATATCAAGTGTTGGGGGTTTGAAGACACAACCCTTACACATGCAAAGGATCCAGCAGTGATTGAGGATTAGGGTTGCATCGTGACTCATACTAAGGACTTGTCAAAGGTTGAGGATTAGGCTTCTCTCTTGACGCATGCCAAGTTGGAAGGAAGGAGAAAATTTGATTCTTCAGCAAGAAAATTTTGTTACGCCTATAAGGTTGACCTAATATGTAGCATTTAGAATTTAAATATGGTCCTTGGCACCATTTTAGGTCTACGCTGACTAGTTTATCTTTTATGTGGGAAGCCCACAAAGCTAGAAATATTTTAATTGCAAGTACCCATGTTGTGTTTGTAAAGCGGAAAATCGCGATCGAACCCTAGTTGTTCTCCCCTCTTCCGACTCCGAGGAGAGAGAAGGGAGGTTCGCTAGGATTCGATGGTTTTCACTTAGGGGAGAGACTTTACATTCAAAAGAGGGGTTGAAACCCACAAGATCCAATCCCACGCAATGCAATATTGGATGCTAAATGTGTTTCAAGGGTTAAGAAAGCAAGGCTACCCTCTTTTGTAAAGAATGTGCATAGAAGAATTAAGCTAAGCATGCATAGAAAGTGACAAAGATTCGCTTATAAACTGAGTTTAGGTTATAGGATGAAGCTGCAGACCTGGAAATAGCAGTAAAATGTCGATACGGCGCTGTCCTACAAATTTGAGCAAAAGTTGTCAGGACGATGGCGCCCGGCGCCACGGTCCTCCGAAAAATCCGTCAAACGAAGGGGGATCGGTTTGTCTTTGCACAAGGATTCTAGATCTTCAATCTCAGCCGCGTACCTGCAACCTACACAAAGAAAAACGAAGATGATGGGGGGTTAGGGATTAGGGGTTTCCCTTTAGGTCAAACCCTGGTTTTGGAATTAACCAAGAAATGAGCAAGAGTTGTAAATGTAAATGACTGTAATGTGAAACAAGTACTAATACCTTGTTCTAAGGATGTTTGTATCCTTATGTGTGAAGGTTTAGATGTTGTATGTTGTATGTTGTAGTAGCATGTAGTAAGTGATCTCCTCTTCAATGGTTGAATCCTTGTCTTGAATGCAACACTTAGCCTTGAATGGAGACTTAGAAGGAATGCTTGAATCTTGCTTTCGCCCTTTTTTTCCATCTACCCAAATGAGAGAGGAAAATGTAGTTTATATACTTGTCAATTAGGGCTGATAGACTGATTTTCCTGACCTTAGGCCGACCAGGGAAGTATATTTCCAAATTGCAATCAAAAAGACCCGATATCACTTAGGAAAATCGGGCCCAAAATAGGACCCAGGGACCAGGGCGCTGGGCGCTGGGCGCCGTGGTCCTGAGGGACCAAGGCGCTGGGCGCTCTGGTCCTGAGGGACCAGGGCACTGGGCCCACCTCCGGGACAGCGGGGTGCAAGGAGGTTTAGGCCAAGGTGCTTGAAAAATGCAGTTTTTGGTGTCGTGAGCAAGTTTTGGGGTCTCCATTCAGGTTGCGTGTAGCATCGCCATCGTGAAGACCAAAATGCAGTCGAAATTGCAAGTGTCACAATTTTAGGATGCTACATTTACCCCCCACTTTAGCGGGAGTATGTATGCTCATACTTCCGGTAAAGTACAAGGAAACAACATTGAAAGACTTTCACCACGTCAAGGAGGCAAGATACACCAAGCCCCCAGTGGACTAAGGATCTTACGACTTCGATTGACAAAGTAAAAGGGAAGATCACGAGGGAGAACCATGACTGTCAGTAGTAAGGTTCCCTCACTATGAGTCATGTAAGAGAAATACCAAAAATTTTCAAGGCAAAGCTAAGTTCGCCAAGAAATTTTCAAGTATCGTGAAGGGATAGCCAGGGTGTATGCCCCCCTACGTTAAAGCGATCGCACGCGCCTCAAAGGGGGTGATTATTTTAATGTAGTGATACACATAAGAAATGAGAAAGGAAAGGAGCACGTTACCAGAAGGATTTAGCCCCCAAGTGTGAGATAAACCCAAGGATAATAGACACAAAACACAAAACACAAGGTGACTTCGCTTTCCTCAGGGTCAGTATGCTGTATGATAAGTCATGTATATATCATATGTATGTATGCATAATTGTTCTTCATTCCCCAATCAAGGAAGGTCACCTAGAAGAAGGGAACACATGTGTCTTTTGAGTCAACATGAGAGAGACCAAAGAGATCTCAATGCTTTGCATCGTCCTCAAGTAGACAACACTAAGGACGACAAATAGAAGAATGAGAATAACATATAGAAGAAGTAACAAAAGGGAGGGGGAGAGAATCTGCTATGCTAATGTAACTAGTCTAGCACGTCATCTACCCCCCGATCTTGCTGATCAATGTTTCGGGAAGGCAGGGAACACGCTAGAGGAGGAACATCCAACACAGCAGATGGAGCTATCACAAGATCCAAACAAGGGCTATGTTCATGTTCCGAGCCACATTGTTCTTGTCTAGGAGCTAGGATAAGTGCTTTTGAAAATTCATTAGATAAATGGTTATCAACATCAACAAGTTCATATTCACTATCAGAAGCAAGAGGAGTAATATTTTCATCATGAATAACATTTTCATCTATATCATCATCAAGATTTATAAAAATAGGATCTTTAACTCGCACAGGATCAAGACCATCATGCATCTTATGTTTAGGAGATTTAGGCTCAATATCCGGCTGAGGAGAAAATGGAATAATGCTTGTTGAAGGTGTTTTTGGAGATTGTAAAGTTTGAGAAGCAGCTACTTGAGCCCTAAGACGACGTTTTCGTCGGCGTTCGCGTGCAGAACGATTACGTCTAGTCTTAGTAGGAAGTGTAGAAGATAGAGGAGGAGGAATGTTCTCATCCTTATCACTTGGGTGTTTAGGTTGTGGTCTCTTCGGTTGAATAATAGGAGAAGCAGAAGGTCTCTTCTCTCTATAAAAGGCAGGAGGAGGAACTGCTCCATATAAAGGAGGAATTTTTGGTTTAGGGAGAAGACCAAGTCCATCATGACGAGGAGGTATAGATCTACTCTTAGAAGATTTATTAGGCATAGACATAGTCACATCCATGGGGACGGGTTGGGAATCTTCTTGAGGAAAGACATTAGTTTTATCTTTCAAAGGAAGAATTTCCTTCTAAAGAATGATAGGAATGTCAAGTTTAGGTGTTCTAGGTTCACTTAGAGATAGGATCATATCTGTTTTCCACTTTTGATAAGATTTAAAAAGATGATCACTTCGCGGAGGAAGAGATTGGAATTGTTTAGGCCAAAAGTAATCAATAGGAACACTAGAGGTTCTTTCAGCTGGTTTGAAGAGACTATGATTGACAGTAACAACTTCACCATTATAGGGAAATTTCAAACACTTATGAATAGGGGAAGCAATAGCCTTCATGGAAGATAGCCAAGGATAGCCAAGCTTCACACGAAATTGTTCGGAAGAAGGAATAATAGCAAAGTTCACATCAAGAGATTTATTATGGACCTCAATAGGCAATGTAATAGAACCAATTGTAGGAGAAGAAAATGCATCAAATAATTTCACAACCACATCTGTTTTGTCATAGATCACTTGATTCAATTGCAAAGTAAAAAGAAATTCTTCAGTAATAACATTAACCATGCACGAAGGATCAATAAGCACTCCACGGCAAGGTGTATTTTTGACTTTTGCAACTATGTATAAAGGACCATCAGGTGCTCTAATGGTTTCACTAGAATCAAATGTGATGGAAGGTTCTTTAGGGATTTCTTGCTGCTCTACAAAGTTAATCACATTCGGAGTCACAGACACAAGACCATCATATGAGAAAGAGGAATCATTAGCCTCAATCGCATTAGAGGTATGAGAGGTATGAGAAGGTAATGGATCAGTGAAAATCTGAAGATTTTGGTTAGGAGGAGCTACAGATGTGTTGCCTTTATCATTCACTCCAGAAACAGAGATAGTATTATTATCAATCAAATCCTGAATTTTACCCTTTAAAGAAAAACATTTTTCAGTATCATGACCAGGCTGACGATGAAAATGACAAAAAGCTTTGTGATCAAAATAAGGTGAAGTAATCTTTGCAAGATCAATTTGTCGTATAGGAGGAAGCGTAAGCACATTTTGTCCCAATAACTTATTCATAATATCATGCAATGATTCATTCAAAGGAGTATACTTTCTTTCTTTCCTAAAAAATTTAGAAATAGGAGGCACACCTGATGCTGCATTCACATTGTTGTTGATGATGTTTTCATTGAATTTGATGGAATCTCTGTTCAGTTTAATCTTCCCAAATGGTTGTTGGATGCTATCACCCTTATCACTCGGAGCCATAGGATGTGATTGTTCCATTTGACTCACAGTCAGTTGATAATTGTGAAGAGTGGCACACAACTATTGGAAAGAAGTAAACTCAGAAAACAGTAGTTTGTCTCGAATATCTTTTTGTAAATTAGAAATAAAGATTCTTTGAATATCATTATCAGGCACTGGAAAAGAAATTTGAGCATACAAATGCTTATATCTACCAATAAAATCAGTCACTTTTTCTTTAACACCTTGTTTACAATGCATTAAATCAATCAAAGTAATTTTAGGACTTATATTGTTTTGAAATTGTTGAATGAAAGCATTTGCAAGTTGTTCGAAAGAAGTAATAGAATAAGAAGGCAACGAGCAATACCATTGTAGGGCTTTGTCTCTTAATGTTCTAGTGAACAGTTTTGCAAGCAACCTTTGGTCATAAGCAAAATCAGTACATATTGTTTGAAAAGTCTTAACATGTGTTAGAGGATCTCCTTTACCATTATAAAGCTCCAAATGCGGGATTTCAACATGTTTAGGAGGAATAGCTCGAACAATATCAAGAGAAAGTGGGCTCGCAACATCAAATGTGGGCACACTAAACTTAGATTGATTCATAGAGGCAATTTGTTGCTGTAAAGAAGAGACAGTTTGTGCAAGATTATTAATGGTAGCTTCAGTCGAAGAGTTCATATTAGGTGTGTTAGATTGAGATGGAGGTGTGATGTTATTGAAAGAAGGTAAAGAGTAAGGTGGTGGGACCCTATGATAGTCAACCATAGGGGATGATTGGATAGGAGGAACACTACAAGGAGGAATGGAATGGTTAAATGAATTGCCCCCTTGCGTCATGTTCATTTGTGAAGATGTAATAGGAACATTCATTGAAGGAATGTACGAAGAAGTTGGATTGAATGAAGGAAGAGGATTAATTGAAGAAGGGGGAGGATTGCCCCCATGACCAGTGATCACAGGAGGAATGTCTTGTATAGAGGTAGCCATGATGTTTGATGTAAAGGTAGGTATACTAGCAATAGGAGTGGTCAAAGGAATAGAATGATTGACTTGTGTAGGAGGTGGTGTATAACCTAAAGATTCAGCACAACTCTTCATAGGCATCACATTCGAATCCACAATATGTGCGATACCACGTAAAACATCAATTCCATTCTTATCACTTTGAAGCATGCGTTTTAGACCCTCAATTAAAGGAAGAGCTTGACTATCGAGATACTCATGAGACATCCATTGGTGAAAATCATCAAATTGGTTATCCAATTTGGAAAGTTGTTCAACGGAAGCTTCATGGGGAGCTTCTTCATCATTAGGAGGATTAGAGGAATTACCCATGTCCTCATTAAAAAGGCTACTCAAATTAGGTTCCATCTCCTCGGTAGTTAAACCTCGGAAAGACTTAATTCTACGGCTTCATCTAATAGGAATAGTGTAAGTAGGGCTTATTGTTGTAAAACTCATGCACTAGAAAGAGAGAGAAGATTTTGAATTTAGAGGTAGCAATTTTCAGTAGAATCAGCCAATCTTCTGGATTTAAGCTGTTAAATGCAATCACAACAGTCCCCCGAAATTTCGGAAAAAATGTCCGGGACCGTGGCGCTCGGAGTGCAACACGGTCCTTGCAACTTTTTTCGAAATTTGCAGGGATGAAAGGTATGATGATTTTAGAGCTAATCTGAAAAAATTGAGGGATTTTACGATCTGTAGATAGGCCAAATTAAAGTTGCAATCTCAAAATTGAACCCTATCAAGATTGTCGAAAAATGCAAAATTTTGAATTTTGAAAAAGAGAGGGAAACTGAAATTTTGAATTTTATGATTTTAGAGGGAATGTCAAAAGCAATGCAAATTTTGAAAATTAAAAATTGACTCAATTTCACGCAAAATTCAATTTTGAAAGCGAAAATCAAAGTTGTTGTAATTAAGCACTTAATTTCAAAAGTCACAAATTGCAAGAATTTGAATAAAGCACTGAAATTTCGAATGAATGTAGACACACTTTTCAGATTTATGATAATAAAAAGGCAATTTTGACACAAAATTTTAATTTCGACAATTTTTGAATGATTAGGAGCCTTAGACCAAGCAATCGCAAGACCAACTTTGACTGTAATTTTGAAAGTGTTATAATTGACAAAATCAGCCAAAATTCTGGATTTTAGCAGGAAAATACAGCAAGATCTCGCTCCTGAAATTTTGGAAAAAATGTCGGGGACGATGGCGCTCGGAGTGCAACACGGTCCTCGCAACTTTTTTCCAAATTTTCAGGGATGAAAGATATTTTGATTTTATTGCAGAATCCAAAGTTACAGCTGATTTGGAGATGTTTTGATCAGTGAAATTGTCGGACAAAGGTTGAATCAAGAGGGTTTCAAAAATTAGGGTTTTGACTTTTAACCACTTAATTTTCAAAATTAAAGTTCAGACATGAATTGATAATTTGTAATAGAAAAGCAGATCTGAAGCAAGCATTAATAATTAAACATTTCGCAAGTTCAATGTTCAAAAAAAAGAAAATTTAGGGTTTTTATGCAATTACCTCTAAAATTTTGCAAAAGATCAAACATGGAAATGTAATCAACTTTTCAGATCTAAGCATGAAAAATCAGAAAGGATGTTCACGTCAGGTTCACCAAAATGTAAAGCGGAAAATCGCGATCGAACCCTAGTTGTTCTCCCCTCTTCCGACTCCGAGGAGAGAGAAGGGAGGTTCGCTAGGATTCGATGGTTTTCACTTAGGGGAGAGACTTTACATTCAAAAGAGGGGTTGAAACCCACAAGATCCAATCCCACGCAATGCAAGATTGGATGCTAAATGTGTTTCAAGGGTTAAGAAAGCAAGGCTACCCTCTTTTGTAAAGAATGTGCATAGAAGAATTAAGCTAAGCATGCATAGAAAGTGACAAAGATTCGCTTATAAACTGAGTTTAGGTTATAGGATGAAGCTGCGGACCTGGAATTAGCAATAAAATGTCGATACGGCGCTGTCCTGCAAATTTGAGCAAAAGTTGTCAGGACGATGGCGCCCGGTGCCACGGTCCTCCGAAAAATCCGTCAAACGAAGGGGGATCGGTTCGTCTCTGCACAAGGATTCCAGATCTTCAATCTCAGCCGCGTACCTGCAACCTACACACAGAAAAGCGAAGACGATGGGGGGTTAGGGATTAGGGGTTTGCCTTTAGGTCAAACCCCGGTTTTGGAATTAACCAAGAAATGAGCAAGAGCTGTAAATGTAAATGACTGTAATGTGAAACAAGTACTAATACCTTGTTCTAAGGATGTTTGTATCCTTATGTGCGAAGGTTTAGATGTTGTATGTTGTATGTTGTAGTAGCATGTAGTAAGTGATCTCCTCTTCAATGGTTGAATCCTTGTCTTGAATGCAACACTTAGCCTTGAATGGAGACTTAGAAGGAATGCTTGAATGCTTGAATGCTTGAATGCTTGAATCTTGCTTTCGCCCTTTTTTTCCATCTACCCAAATGAGAGAGGAAAATGTAGTTTATATACTTGTCAATTAGGGCTGATAGACTGATTTTCCTGACCTTAGGCCGACCAGGGAAGTATATTTCCAAATTGCAATCAAAAAGACCCGATATCACTTAGGAAAACCGGGCCCAAAATAGGACCCAGGGACCAGGGCGCTGGGCGCCCTGGTCCTGAGGGACCAGGGCATTGGGCGCTCTGGTCCTGAGGGACCAGGGCGCTAGGCGCTCTGGTCCCACCTCCGGGACAGCGGGGTGCAAGGAGGTTCAGGCCAAGGTGCTTGAAAAATGCAGTTTTTGGTGTCGTGAGCAAGTTTTGGGGTCTCCATTCAGGTTGCGTGTTGCGTCGCCATCGTGAAGACCAAAATGCAGTCGAAATTGCAAGTGTCGCAATTTTAGGACGCTACAGTGTTATTGTATATTTTGGGAACTTTTTGTTTGAGTGATTTTTGTGGATGAAAATCCATAAGATTATGATTAGTGGATGGAAAACCATTGATTTCTAGGATTAAAGAAAAAAAATCTTTTGGTTCTTGAGGACATTACTACCTAAGTAGTGCATTGGAGCTTCAAATTTGCAATATAGTTTAGTCTTTTTGTGCATGCATTAGTTGTTACATCCATTTGTAAGTCCTTTTTTTTGTAATGGTGTAAAATTAGGGTCTCCAGAATTAGATGTAATAGAAACCACTAATTTTAGGTTTAGGGACCAATACATTAAGGAGGGGAAAACCCAATAGATTAGCCACAAATCAACAAGGATATGGTTGAGAATTCTATCGGATTTACTAGAATTGAATCGACTGCCCTCCTTTAAGTTGAATTGTGAAAATGTTGAAATTAGGGTAAACGTGTTGAAATTGAATTAAACACACATGAATAGTGAGCTAAAATTGTCAGACCAAGCCACAAACTTGGATCTAAGAAATGTAACTATATTTAGATCTGTTTCTAGAAGGAGCTCCTGAAATGTCGGGACCAGTATGCCTATTGCATTGGTCCTCCATACTTTTTACCATCCAAAGGGGAATCTGTTTGTCACTATAAATAAATCCAATTCAAAAGATTGTATCTTTGTACCTATTCCTACACACCCTAGAGAAGGGAAATAGGTTGGGAATAGGGGCTTGCCTTAGGTCAAACCTTGGTTTTGGAATTAACCATGAAACAAAAATGAAATGTAATTGAATTGGAGTAATTTAAATGTTATCCTTTTGAGGGAGATGTTGAATAATGACTGAAATAATAATGATATACCTCTTAATGGAGTTATGTTTCTTTCCACAAGGAATTAGGGTTTCATGAAATTTTCATAAACATAGAACATGAAATCCATCTCCAATGTTGATTGAATATGATTGCTAATTGAATATGATTATTATTTCTCATTGAATGACTGATTAAATATGATTGTTGGATTTGAATTGTATATAAAAATGAGATTTGTATACCTCATTTTATACATGCCCATAAAAAACAACTTAATTTTTTGACATGAGCTGACACGGAATCTAGATCCCAACTAAAATGATGTGACCATTAAGGGGCCCAAAAATAGGTCCTGATTGGGAGGACCAGGGTGCTAGGTGGTTTGGTCCCTAAGGACCAAGGATCCAACATTGTACTCCTGAGCAATCAGGAACCAAACAACAAAGGACAAATGAAGTGCAAGTTGAAAATAATGAATATTTTGCATGGTGTGAGCAGAATGAGGGCTCTAATCAGGCCTCAAGACATTAATGCCAAGTTGAGGGCCCAAATGAGGACAAAATTATAAGGTAGTACAATTTAGGATGCTACATTTAGCTACCACTTTAGCAGGAGTATGAGACTAATCATACTCTTGATAAAGTACAAAGGCTCACATTGAAAATATTTCATCAAGATGTTAAAGCGGAAAGACACACCAAGCCCATAGTGTACTTTAGGTATCTTACGTCTTTAAAATAAAGATAAAAGGGACATCATTAGAAAGAGAGAGAAAGAGAACCATGACTACTAGTCTAGTAAGATTCACTTAACATGAGTCATGAAAAGAAAAATACAAAAATTACAAAGAAAAAGACTAAAATTGCAAAGTAACTTGAGTATCAAAAGAGTGAAGCATTGAGAGGAGTCAATGCCCCCATGTTAAAGCAATTACATATGCCATAATGAGAGAAAATCATTTAATGAGTATACATGCATCAAAAAGACAAGAACATTATCACAATGACATGCCCCCAAGAAGGACAAATCAAAGTATAATGATCAAAAAACACAAAACAGATAAGGGCTCTACTTAACTCTAAGGTTAGTATGCTGTTATGATAAATAATCTATATCATGAATTATATTTGCATTGAATTGTCCTCATACCCCGAAGAAAGTAGAACCACAATGGAAGAAGGGAACATGTATCTTTTGATTCAACATGGGAGAGTCCAAAATAGATCTCAATTCTTTGCATCATCCTAAAGTAGATAAAAATAGGGATAACAAATAGAAGAATTTAGAAACACATAGAAGAAGATTATGAACAAGTAGCAGAGGAGAGAGAATCTATGGCACAAATGAATCTAATCAAGAAAATCATCTGCCTCCTAATTTTGATCAAAATTATTTTGGAAGGTCTACAAAATGCAAGAGGAGAAAAGTCAAGCATGGTAGATGGAGCTACCACAAGTTCCAAACAAGGACCATGCTCTAATGATGGATCATTTTGTCTATTACTAGGAGCTAGGATTAATGCTTGGGAGAATTGTTTAGTTAAATCATTGTCAACATCAACATATTCATACTCATCACTTGAATCAATATTGTTAGCATGAACATCATTTTCATCCATCTCTTCATCAAGATTAATAAAAATTGGATCTTTCATAGGATTAGAACATGAACCATCATTTTTCTTAAGAATTTTTAATCTTGGTGAATTAGGTTGAAATTCCTCTATGGGGTTAGGCAAAGGCTGGACAAATGGGATCATATAAACATTTGGAGTCTTCAGGGAGGAAACAGGTTAAGAAGAAAGTTCACCAGCCTTAGCATGATGTCTCAATCGATGTTATCTCACACAACAATTTCTTTTAGTTTTAGCTGAGGGTTGTGAAGGTTTAGGATCAATAGACATAGACTTCTTATCTTCCTTTAAGGAAGTAGGAATGGTAGAGGGTCTACTAGGTTGAAAGATAGGACATGTTGGGTATTTTCCTTTGTAAGATGTAGGAGCAAGAGCCACATCATACAAAGGAGGAATAGAAGATGAAGGAAGGAGACTAGGTCCATTATGAGGAGGGGGAATAGGTCTAGGATCTCTAGGCTTACTCAAGGATAAGATCATATCATTCTTTCATTTTGGATAAGATTTAAAAAAAACATCACTTCTACGTTTAAGAGGTTCAAATTATTTAGACTAAAAGTAATCAAGATTAACATCTCCATGCCTCACCATGGGTTGGTTCACGCTAAGATTAATTGTTATGATTTTGTCATTAAGAGGCAATTTTAAACACTTATGAATAGTAGAAGGAATCAATTTCATGCAAAAGAGCCAAGGATGTCCCAACTTCACATGAAATTGATCTAATGTAGGAACGATAGAAAAAATGACATCTAATCACTTAGTACCAAAATCAATGGGAAGATTAATAGAACCAATAATAGGACAAGATAAAATATCAAAGATATTAATCACGACATCAAATTTATCATATGTTACTTGATGCAATTGTAAATTATAAAGATATTCTTCAATTATCACATTCACCATACACACTAGATCAATGAGAAACCCTCGTGAAAGTATGTCTTTGATCATCACAGTGGTATATAGTGGGACATCAGGTGCTTCAATAGTCTCACTAGGATCAAAGGTAATGTATAGCTCCTTAGGAGGAGTAGATTTATCAATAAGATTCACCACATTAGTAAAATGGGAAGGCAAAGGATTAGTAAAGATTTGAAGGTTTTGATTAGGAGGAGCTATGGATTTATTTCTCTTGTCATTCATGCCAATTATAGATATGGTATTGCTACCAATAAGGTCTTGAATTGTACAATGGTTTGGATGTGTCAATTGGTTTTATGGGAGGAAGTTTCAACATATTTCTATTTAACATTTTTGTCATAATTCTATGCAAAGATTTAGAAAGGAATAAATTATTTTATAAAATACTTGGATAAATGAGACACACCCATTGTCATGGCTACTACTTGGGTATTGTTGTTGTCATTGATTTTAATGAATACCTTGTTTTTTTTAAACTTCACAAAATATTGTTGGGTACTTTAATTCTTATCAACCAGAGCCATTGAAGGAGATTGTTCAAATTGACTCACTTGAAGCTAATAGTTATGAAGCACTTCACACAACTGTGTAAAGGAAATAAACTAAAAAATGAGAATCTTATTTCTAATTTCTTTTGAAAATTAGAAATAAAAATTCTTTGAAAATCATGATCAGGCATAGAATAAGAAATTTGAGAATATAAATCTTTATATCTACCAATAAAATTAGTCACTTTTTATTTAACACCTTTCATACAATGAATAAAGTTAGTCAAAGTGTTCTAGTAAACAATTTAGCCAAAAGTTTTTGATCATGAGAAAAATCACTACACAAATTTCAAAATATTTTCACATGAGTCAAGGGATGACCTTTTCCATTATAAAGCTCCAATTGAGGGACTTCCAAATGTTTAGGGGGGACAACATGAACAATACCATTATATAATGGGCTTTCTACATCAAATGTGGGCACATTAAACTTTTCTTGGTTCATGGAAGCTATTTGTTGTTGCAAATATGACATAGTTTGAGCTAGGCTATTAATGGTTACTTCAGTTGATGGGTTGAAATTAGACATGTTGGATTGGGATGGAGGAGTGACATTGTTAAATTGACTCACTATGATAGGTAGGTATGGGAGATGATTGGGTCACAAATGGAAGAATCATGGAAGGATGTATAAAAGAATTTTGATTAGCAATGTTGCCCCTTTGACTAACATGTATAGGATTAACATTTTGTGTGGAAGTAGCCATGATAGTGGATGTGAAAGTAGGCACACTAGAAATATATGTAGCCATAGGAATAGAATGATTAACTTGAATAGGTGCTTGAGTGTAACCAAGGACTTCGACACAACTTTTCATAGGCATGATATTAGTGTAAACAATATGAGAAATTCCACACAATGAATCAAGGCCAACTTTATCACTTTGAACCATTCTTTTTAATTATTCAATCAATGGGATAGCCTCACTTTCTGCATATTGTTGACTCATCCATTATTCAAGACTTTCAAATTCATCGTCAATCTTCTCCAATTGGTCAATGGAAACCCTATTTAGTGATTCACCCTCATCATGAGAATTATATAAAAAATGGGGATAAATAGCATCAATTGTTGGAATAGAGGAACCACCCACATTCTCATGAAACAAGTTACCCAAATTAGGCTCCATATCATTAGTAATTAAACCTTGGGAATTCTTAATTCTACAACTTCTTCTCATAGGAATATTATAGGTAGGACTAATGGTAGTAAAACTCATGCACAAAATAGGGAAATTTGAATTTGAATTTAAAAATTATGATTAAGCAATACAAAAATTTAGTAAAGAAAAGATTGATTAACCAATGAATTAAGACGCTACATTTATTATTATTGTAATGGAAGTCATAACAATCATTGGTTCTAGATATCTAATCATAATGATTTTTGTTTGTTGTTAATAAATATTTTCATTAAATTTTTTGGAAGAGAGACTACGATATAAGGAACTTGAAATGACATATGTTCCCAATGTGATGTCTGAGGACATCAATACATAATGCTCAAGGTAAGGAAATAGACCCAAAACAATAATTTAGGTCTATTAAAGTGATCTAAAGGTAATAGTGACGTGGGAAGGTGTGGTACTCTTTAGCAAAAAAATATAAGCAATGGTAGCATTGGAGGAGTGTGGAGGGCAAGAGACTCCCACTCAAAAGAGGTGTCTCTAAAAGCAAGGAAAAAATATGTAGATATAAATTATATGGGGGAAAACACTATGTCCTTTCAATGAATAATGATGTAACAATGTGATCTCAAAATGGGGAGGGCATGATGCTCTCCAATATGAGGATATTTAAAAGAAACTTTCAGTCATATGATCTAAAAGGAATGAATCTCTTTATTTAGGGATATGTGAAGGAAGTCAAAAATTGTATTGTGAGGCATGATGACCTTGATGTCCAAATATGGAAATGAAATTTAGATATATAAAAGAAATGATCTATGTATATAAATACCAAAAAATGCTTAAAACGAAGTATTTTAGTTCATCTAGACTTTGTATGGACTTAGACATTTGAAAAATCTATGTGAAATAAATTAATTATTCAATTGAAATAGTTTGAAATAATTTAAAATTAACTTAAAACTAAATGAAAAATGGTGGTGATATATAAATAGAAAATAAATAATTTCTTTCACCGGATATTTTTCTCTAGCATTTAATTAATTCCAAAAACTAGTTAGGTATAGTAGAATAGATTCAACGTAAGATCACCAACAATAATATTTTGAAATAGTTTGTAGTTTCCATAGTAGGTCAAGGGTTAACATGTATGAATTGATCCTCTCTTTCCTCTAGGTGTGATCTTCTCTCAAAACCAATAACAAAAGCTAATTAAGATATGGCAATAACAATTTATGAAGCAATTAAACTAGGACGAGGTGCAATGGTTAACAAGGAAAATACCCTACTCAAAGGCTCACAACCTCGAAGGAAAGGCATAACCTCCAATTATAATGAAGGGATATAAGAAGATGGAGGCATCGAACAGGAGAGGAAATACAAAATACTGAATGCAGTAACAGATAATGAAGTCAGAGTATAATTTGTTAATATTTCAATCCACTATGGTAATGCAAAAAACTATTGGTATTATGGATGTGTTGCATTAGTTTTGTCATTGATGTCAACAATTATCCTTTTGGAGATCTTTGGCTATGTTGAACTATTACTGGCAAGTTCAGTGACATATGAACAGTCACCAGTATATTGTTCACTGACAGGTTATGTTGTTCATTAGCACTGAGGATGACTTGTTATCATCTAGATATCACTAGGTTATGTCGAATATATGGTTTTGGTTACCGATCTAATCGGGTTGACATGTTTTTTGTTACCGACAAATTGGTCTAAGTATTCATTATCTATTCCAGATCAGCGCGATATGTTATGGAGATGATTTATTAATTTTATATTGTTGTAAATGTATTGAGCCAACATGATGCATTGCATCTTGACTTGTTTATAATCGATTTTATTGTAATATTTTTAGTGAGCCGACCTACACATTTGGTCCTAGGTTTTTTGTATATATGTAAGGTGTAATTTGTGAGATGAGATATGGTATGAGTAGAGAAGAAAAAGGCTATGGTATTCTAACATGGTATGTGTGAATATTGAAGATCATATGAGCAGACCATAGAGAAGGTTAAAGGAAGGTTTGAAGGTAATTATCAAAGCTTAACTGGTACTGAATCTAGCATTGGAGATGCTACATTGAGTAGTACATTATCATTGGATTTAACCATCCAACTATAGTCAGTGTGATGCCTATTTTGTGATTGAGCAGTGAGCTCTAAGTGGTTGGCCTTTCTACATGTGTAGACCCCATTTGTATACACATACTATCTGGAATATTATCATCTGATTGTGGGTAGGGTTTCCCACTGTGGTATTTCCCCTTACAGGGTTTCCACGTACAAATCTCTATGTTATGTGTTGTGGATGTTGTTTCTCTTTCTGTTTTATGCGTTAAGCTTCACCCATATTAATATTAATTGCTAATCTCTCAATAGACATTAAGTTTGGTTTACTAGTATTAAGTATCAAGTTTGATTAAGTTATATTTGGGTTGAAATTAATTGAGAAGTGATTCACCCCCCGACCCCCCCCTCCTAGTTTCCTTTGGGTTCTAACAATTGGTATTAGAGAAAAGTCCTCTTTTTGGAGAAGTTTAACATCTTGAGGAGATTATATGGCAACAAACTTTTTTAGGAAGGACAGTCCAAAACTTGATGGAACAAATTATGGTATATGGAAGAACAAAATGGAGACATGTCTGAATTGCATTGGTAGAGACATATGGGATGTTAAAAAGAATGGCTATGCTAGTCCTACACCGAATCAACCTAATCCACCAACATTGGGTAAGGATCAAGAGAATGATTGCAAAGCAAGAGAAGCACTCTTGAGCGCCTTGTCAGATCAGCAAATCATGGGATTATCAGATTGATCTACTGCTAAAAATATTTGGGATAAATTGGAGACATTGAATGAAGGAGATACCACTATCAAAATTGCAAAACTGGAATGCTTCCGGGTTAGGTATGAAAATTTGAAAATGGAATAAGATGAAAGAATTTCTACTTTTATGGAAAGGGTTAATGAAATTGTTTTGGGAATACAATGTTGTGGAGGTTCCTTAAGTGAAGATGAAATTGTTTCTAAATTTTTAAGAGAATTGCCACCGGCATACAAAATGAAAGTAACTATTATTAATGAGTTGAGAACAATGCCTAATACATCAGTATCTAGAGATATCTTGGTTGGAAAACTTTCAGCATTTGAGCTTGAGGAATTTGGTCCTATTGCTACAATCATTATAGAGTTGGCCTTCAAAGCATCATTATCTACAACATCATCATCATCATCTGACAAATCAGATTGGAAAGGACTTTATGCAAGAGAACTTGAAGATATCAGAAAGGAAAATGAAGAACTGGAAGAACTTGAAGCAATATTTGCAAGGAAAATTCCTAAAGGTCGTATTGGAAGTAAGTATGAAGGTAAAGCACCATTTAAATGTTTTAATTGCAATAGAGTTGGTCATATGGCATCTAGATGTCCTGATAGACATGCAAGATTGAGAGAAGAAGCTAAAAGAACATATGGGCCTAACCCTGAATATTACAGATACAGATTTAAGAAGAATGGAGACAAATCATGTTACTATGTTGATGAAGGAGTTACTGATGATTCTGATGAAGAACCGATAGACAATGGATGGGCTTTTGTTGCAATAAAAGAAGATCAACCGGCACCTATTGTTCCACTAGTAGAGCAGGCCTTGGTAACTAAAATTAAAGAAAAGGATGAATGGATTATAGATTATGGATGTTCACTTCATATGATTGATGATAAAAGTAAGTTCTTATCTTTTTTAGGAATACAATGGAGGTCTAGTAAGATTTGGGGATGATAAATTTTGTTGGATCAAAGGGAAAGGCACTATATTTTTTATGTCAAGTACAATACTGACAACATTTGTTATGTTGAAGGTTTGAAGCATAATCTTTTGAGTGTTGGTCAATTAGTTGAAAAAGGATTTTAGTTACAGTTCAAGAATGGTAAATGAAAAATCATGAATAGAATTGGTTTGGAGATTGCAACCGGTAATCACACTAGAGGCAATATCTTTCATTTGAATAATAATGAAAAGACATGCTTGATTGCACATATTGATGAAAGTTGGTTATGGCATAAGAGACTTTGTCATGTGAATTTTGATTGCATTGTAAAGATTAATTCAACTAAGGCAGTAAGGGATTTACCTAAGATTGTAAAACCTCATAATCCAGCATGTAAGGAATGTCAAATGGGAAAGCAAGTTAGAACAACTTTTAAGAGTATTTCTGACAAATCCAATAATGTTCTTGATTTAATCCATACCGACTTGTGTGGTCCGCCAAGAACAAGAAGTATACAGGGAGATAGATACTTTATGCTAATCATTGATGTTTATTCTAGAATGTGTTGGTTTACGTTTCTCAGGGAGAAATCAGAATCTTTTGGAAAATTCAAACTATTCAAGGTAATAGTAGAGAATGAAACTAGTAAGAAAATAAAATGTTTAAGATCAGATCAAGGAGGTGAATTTACATCTAAGGAGTTTAATACATTCCATGAAGTGAATGGAATCAAAAGACAACTATCCTCACCTCAGACACCTCAGCAGAATGGAATAATGGAAAGGAAGAACAAAACTATTCTAGATGCAGCCAGAAGCATGATATTGGAAGAAAATATGCCTCATGTTTACTAGAGAGAAGAAGTGAATACAATGGTTTACACTTTTAACAGAGCTCACATCAAAGGTGAAACCAGTAAGACCCCTTATGAACTATGGTTTTGTAATACTCCTACTCTTAAATACTTCAGAATATTTGGAAGCAAATGTTATATTAGGAGAGATGAGTATATTGGTAAATTTGATCCTAGAAGTGATGAAGGAATATTTCTTGGTTATTCATCTAAGAGCAAGGCATATAGATGTTTTAATAAAAGATTGCAAAAAATAGTTGAGAGTGAAAATGTGAAGATAGATGAATACTTTAGAGGAAATTCAAGATCTATGGATTCTGAACCGACAATTGAGATGATCATAAATGAACCTATACAGAGTGCACTGGTACAAAATATGGATCTAGTCACACTAGCATCATCAAAGAATTCCACAGTGACTGAAGAACAATAGCACGTGAAAAAGCCCAGGTATGTAAGACTAAATCACTCTGAAAGTCAGATAATTGAGAATAAGTATCAAGGTGTTATAAAAAGAGAGAGACTAGAAAATTAAGAGGTATGCTTAATTTCTCAAATTGAACCAACATCTATTATTGAGGCATGTGAAGATAAACATTGGATTAAAGCTATGGAAGATGAATTAGAACAAATTGAAAATAACAATACATGGACATTGGTTCCCCGACCTAAACACAAAAATGTAATTGGAACTAAATGGGTATTTAGAAATAAACTTAATGAAGATGGTAAGGTAATCATAAATAAAAGCAAGATTAGTGTGTAAAGGATATTCATAGAAAGAGGGAATTGATTAAAATGAAACTTTTGCACCGGTAGCTAGAACTAAGGTAGTCAAATTATTTCTTGCATTTGTAGCACACAAGAAATTTAAAGTATATCAAATGGATGTAAAATGTGCATTTCTGAATGGTGATCTTGAAGAGGAAGTCTACATTGAACAGTCTAATGGATTTTTATTCACAAATGATAAAGATGCAGTTTCCAGATTAAGGAAAGCTTTGTATGGATTGAAGCAAGCTCCTAGAGCTTGGTATGCTAGATTGGACAAATATCTTTTAAAACTTGGTTACACTAAAGGTAATGCTGACAACAACTTATATTTTAAAGTGACTAATGATGACATCTTGGTTATGGAAGTTTTTGTTGATGATATCATTTTTGGAGGAGAAGATGGACTATGCAAAGACTTTGCTAATAAGATGCAGGAAGAATTTAAAATGTCTATGATTGGAGAGATAAAATTCTTCTTAGGATTGCAGATTTCACAGACTAATAAAGGTATATTCATATGTCAGACAAAGTAATTGAAGGAACTACTAAATAAATTTGGTATGGAAAACTCTAAACCGATAAGTACTCTTATGACTACAACTAATAAATTGACATTGAAGGATGATTCAGCTCCTGTTAATTTGACAAGATATAAATATATGATTTGAGGTTTAATATATTTGATACAAACAAGACCTAATATAATGAATGCAGTATGTATTGTTTCAATATTTCAGAGTAATCCTAAAGAAAATCATGAATCAACAGTGAAAAGTATTTTCTGATATCTACAAGGCACAACAAATCTTGGTTTATGGTATCCTAAAGATGAAAATTTTGATTTATGTGCATACACTGATGCAAACTGGGTAAGAGATGTTGATGAAAACAAGAGAACCATGGGTAGGGCATTCTTTCTTTGTAGTAGATTGATTTCATGGTTGAGCAAGAAATAGAGTTGTACATCATTATCAATATAAGAATCAGAATATGTTGCATCGACAACTAATTGTACTCAAGTATTATGGATTAAGAAAATGTTGAAGTACATAAAAGTAAAATGCAAAGAACCTATAATCATTTATTGTGATAATTTAGCAGAAATTGATATATCAAAGAATCCAATATTTCACTCTAAGAATAAACATTTTTCCACAAAATATAATTTTCTGAAAGAGAATGATGAAGCAAATGAAGTGAGATTGGTTTATAAGAATACTAAAGAACAGATTGCAGATATCTTTACGAAGCCTTTTCCTAAGGAAACTTTTGAATATCTCAGAGAGCAGCTTGGGGTAAACCTCATCGATAGAGACTTAGATAGTTGAAGATTGACATCAAATTGGGAGAATTAACAGAGAAACCCTTTTTTTGGCTTTGATGGAGGAGAGCTACTTTTCAGGGGGAGTAACTGGTTATAACAATTGGTTATATGAATTGGTTGTATATTAATGTATTTGTATTGCTTTGGCATTTGATGTCAAGGGGGGAGAGATATCTATGGAAAACCATTAACATTATCCTTTGGGGAGAGATTATTCATTGGGGGAGACATATTTACTCTCTACATTTGTATTTTGATTTCTGGTATTGATCTATTCTAGAGATTGTTGGTTTTTGGTTTTTGGTTTTTGGCATTTTGTTTATGCACTTAGATGCTTTTCCATCTTGTGTTACCATCAATGCCAAAGGGGGATATTGTTGGTATTATAGATGTGTGGCATTAGTTTTGTCATTGATGTCAACACTTATCCTTTTGGAGATCTTTGGTTATGTTGAACTGATACTGGCAAGTTTAGTGGCTTATGCACAATTGCTGGTATATTGTTCACAGGCAGGTTATATTGTTCATCGACACTAAGGATGACTTGTTATCACCTGGAGATCACTAGGTTATGTCAAAGACATGGTTTTGGTTATTGGTCTAATCGGGTTGACATGTTTGTTGTTACCGGCAAATTGGTCTAGGCATGCATTATCTATTCCAGATCAGCACGACATGTTATGGAGATAATTTATTAATTGGATATTGTTGTAAATGTATTGAGCCGACATGATGCATCACATCTTGACTTGTTTGTAATTGATTTTATTGTAATATTTTTAGTGAGCCAACCTACACATTTGGTCCTAGGTTTTTTGTATATATGTATGGTCTCATTTGTGAGATGAGATATGGTATGAGTAGAGAAGAAAAAGGCTATGGTATTGTAACATGGTATGTGTGAATATTGAAGATCATATGAGCAGACCATAGAGAAAGTTAAAGGAAGGTTTGAAGGTGATTATCAAAGTTGAATTGGTATTGAATTCTAGCATTGGAGATGCTATGTTGAGTAGTACATTATCATTGGATTTAACCATCCAATTGTAGTCAGTGTGAGTCCTGTTTTGTGATTAAGAAGTGAGCTCTAAGCGGTTGGCCTTTCTGCATGTGCAGATCCCATTTGTATACACATACTATCTGCAATAGTATCATCTGATTGTGGGTAAGGTTTCCCACCGTGGTTTTTCCCCTTACAGGGTTTCCAGATACAAATCTTTGTGTTATGTGTTGTGGATGTTGTTTCTCTTTCTGTTTTATGCATTAAGCCTCACCGGTATTAATATTAACTGCTAATTTGTCAACCGACATTAAGTTTGGTTTACCGATATTAAGTATCAAGTTTTATTTAGTTATATTTGGGTTGAAATTAATTGACAACTGATTCACCCCCCCCCCCCTCTTAGTTGCCTCTAGGTCCTAACAAAAACTATGTTTACTTTTTTATATATAAATTTATTGTACATTTTTGTTGTGTTAATAACTATTAAAGCATACATACAACCTTGAAATAGTCTATCACAAAGGCATAAGAAAAGGAATCTGCAATTAAGAGAGAACAACATTATAGGGCACCTTGTTATAGTGGCATGTAGGGAGAACATTTATGAGGACACCCTATTGCTGTGAGGGGGATAACAACTAAGGGCACATTATTGCAATTCCCTTTTCCAACTCCTATGTTGAGTGACTATTGATGAACAATAGGGACTACTAGAGCCATGTAATTGCTAGCATTTTAAAGTGAATTAGAAGAGCAGAAATTAACCAATGAATTCACAGATAGGAACAAAAAGAAACACATAATTTATCGTGGTTTGGCATATTGCCTACATCCACACTTAAAGCAGGGGAATCAATTATATTGATGACCAATTCAGGTTTGTACATACACAGCTACAAGAAGCTTCAGAATACACAACAATAATGATATTCAAATGGCTCTTAAAGAGCTTTACAACATAAGCTAAAAATCCAAAGGTTTTGGTGGCAAAGAGGAAGGAGTTCATTGGACTTCACTTCCAACAATCTCCCACTTGAAGGCCAACGAACTACTGCACAAGTAGATTTCCCCGCTTAGTCCTACTATCATAAAATGGAAAGGCTAAGAGAAGCTCAGTAGAAATCAAATTTCTCCCACTTAACAACTTTGGTGAGCACATCAGCTGGGTTCTCCTCGGCATGACTTTTATCTACATGAAACTTGTCCTCTTCGACCATGTAACGAACATAATGACTACGAACATCGACATGTTTTGACCGAGGCTAAGATGTCTAATGCTTATTCATAAAGATGGCACTGCTATTATCACAAAACAAGGCAAAATCTGATTGCTTTAAACCTAATTCACTAAACAAGAGTTGTCGCCATACCATCTCCTTTTCTCTCTCAGAAAGAGCTATGTATTCAGCCTCGATAGCTGATTATACAACTGTATGTTGTAATTTTCAAGCCCAACTAATCGCTACCCCAAAAAATATGAAAGCATAACCTGAAGTAGACTTTCGGTTGTCTAAATCTCTAGCAAAATCAGAATCAGTAAACCCTTGCAAGTGTTCCTTTCCCTTCCCAAAATATAAACAAAATTTTGATGCTCCCTTGAGATACTGTAAAATATACTTGACCGCCTCCCAATGTGGTTTTCTCGGATTAACCATAAATTTGTTCATCACTCCGACATCATTAGCAATATCTGGATGAGTAGACACCATAGTGTACATAAGACTCACAACTACAGATTTGTATGGAATTTTATCTATGAACTCCTTATATTCTTGCATTTTTGGACACAGTTGAGAAGAAAACTAAAAATAGGAGGCTAAGGGGATGCATACAGACTTAGCATCCACCATACCAAAACTATCCAATACTTTTTTAATATAGTCTTGTTGAGATAGTATGAGTTCTCTCTTCTTCCTATCCCAAAAAATGGTCATCCCAAGGATTTTCTTTGTTGCCCCTAAATATTTCATACTCATTAGCTAAGTGAGATTTAAGCTCACGAACAATTTTCATGGTTGTGCTAGCTACTAGAATATCATCCACATAAAAGAGAAGTATAACAAATTTGCCATTGGGAATCCTTTTTAAATGGATACAAGGATCAGACTCACAACGAGTAAACTTGTGATCAATCATAAACTTATCAAATATGAGATACCATTGTCTTGGGGCTTTCTTAAGCCCGTACAAACTCTGTTTCAATCTACAATAGAGATGTTCTTGGCCCTTTTTTATAAAATCTTCAGGCTGATGCATAAACAATTCCTTATTAAGGTCACCATGGAGAAAAGTCATCTTCACATCCAATTGTTCAAGCTCAAGATCCTAGGATGCAACCAATCCCAATACTGCTCGGATGGTAGTCATTTTGACTACTGGAAAAAAAATTTCTTTAAAATCAAGGCCTTGCAGCTAAGCATACCCCTTGACAACTAGTCTTGCTCAAAACCGTTTCCAACCACCAGCTTCATCCTTCAATTTATACACCCACTTATTATGTAATGTCTTTCTATCAAACAGAAGTGGCACCAAATCCCATGTCTGATTTCACAATAATGTGTCCATTTATTCACACATTGAAGCATGTCATTTATCACAATCTGCAATTTTTCAAGCTTCTTTATAAGTTGCAAGATCTATTTGATCAAAGATTAACAAAATGGGCTCAGCTTCTTCACAGAATAATAATTCATAATCAGAGAACTTCGTCAGAGGTCTCTTCTTCCTAGTAGACTTTCTCAATTGACTCTCTGTTTGAGTAGTGAGATCATCCCTACTGAGATTATTTAAATCATTCGGCATCTGTCTATTCAAATCAACATTTTTTGTAGGCAAAGTTTGATGCCCAAGATGAATTCCAAATTCTAGGAAGGAAACTACAAGTCAAGCATGCTCAATAGCAGGGAGGATGAAGTCCACAAAAACCACATGGATCAAGGTCACCATGGTGAGGAGGAGGAAAACCATGGGAGTGATCTGCCACAAAGGAATCATCCATGGTTTGTAGAGGAGGACACCCTTGCTGTGAGCCCGCGAAGGTGGAGGTTCGGGGCAAACATGTGGTTTGCCTAGCATGTTGTGGTGAGAGCCCGACATCAATTGAAGACTGTGATGTGTGGCGTGAAGACTATGATGCATGGCATGAAGACTACCCATCTTACTATGGTCAAAACTATGAGGATTATCCATCATACCACCCAAACTACTTCATTCCAAGCAGTGTTTACTGTGATGCAGGTTGCGGGGTAGGACTCAAGCCCGTTGTTAATTCCCCCACATGAGCCCAAACTAGTGAGGATGTAGTTTGAGGTTGGGATTTCTTTGTTCCAAATAGTGATGGCTCTGTTATGAGCCAATAAGATGAAATAGAAGGGTTGTCAGTGTCTTCACCATTTTGAGTTTTCCTAGGGGACTAAAAACTGGAATCAAATGGTAGACTAATAACCATTGGAGCTCCCACTTGATAGAAAGAGTTATGTAGACCACCATTATTCTTAATTGATGAGGGATAATTTCCAAAAACCGATAAAGGAACATAAGAATTTGTAGCACAGGGAAAGAAGTCTCATTCAAAATAACATCCTTGCTATGAATAATTTTCTTGTGAACCAGATCCCACAACTTGAAGCCAAATTATTCTTCTCCATACCCAACGAAAATACACTTTTGCGACTTGGGATCCAATTTAGTTATTTTCTCCTTGGGTATATGTGAGATGACTTCACATCCAAACACGTGAAGATGCAAGTAGAAAATCCTCTTCCCTTGCCATTCCTCTTTCAGAATACCAAAGTCTAATTTAGATGAGGGACTTTGGTTGATCAGGCATACTTCTATGTTGCAAGCTTCTACCCAAAAATCCTTACCTAGACCTGCGTTTGATAACATACATCATCCCTTTTGAAAGATTATCTTGTTCATCCTCTCAGCTACACCATTCTCTTGAGGAGTGAAAGGAACAACCTTAATCCTTCTAATCCTATTATCAGCACAAAAACCATCAAATTCATGTGATCAAAATTATCCACCATTATCTATTTGTAGACACTTAATCTTATGCCCAATTTGATTTTCAACTAAAGCTTTAAAAAATTTAAATTTTTAAAAAACTTCAGATTTCTTAGAGAGCATGTAAATCCATACTTACCTTGTACAATCATCAAGAAAGGTAACAAAATAGTTAGCTCCTCCAATGGAGGTTACATTGGTAGGCCCAAAAACATCCAAATAAAAAAGCTCCAGTGGTGTTGTCTTTGTATCACACCCACCTTTCAAAAAAATGACTCGCTTTTGTTTTCCATAAAGACAATGTTCACAAAAGGCTAAATCTACAAGTTTTAGACCCGAAAGCTTATTTCTTGTGTGCATAACATCGAGCCCTTTCTTGCTAATATGCCCAAGCCTTTGATGCTAAAGATCCATTTTTTCATCCTCATCCATCAGTGCAACTCCCACTTCACCATGAGTCTTAAATATATAGAGACTACCCAATTTATTGCCATTTGCAATCATCATGGTACCATGAGTTACCTTCCAAGTGTCCGGAAGAAAATTCACATTAAGACCTTGATTGAAGAGATTTCCAATGGATATCAAATTTCATTTCAATTGTGGGACATGTCAAACATCTTTGAGCAGCCATGTTTTACCACCTTCTAATGGTAGCAACACATCACCCTTGTAATTTTGCAAGCTTTCCTATCTCCTCAGGAAAATTTTCCAAAGTGACTTTCTTTGTAGTTAATGAACACTTCAAGGCATGAGGTAGCATGATGGGAGGCACTAGAATCAAGTACCCATAAATCTGGAGTAGTGTTAGTTGTTGAAAGGATTAGTATACTATCATCCTTGTCATAGATGGTATTTGCTTCACTGTCCTACACCTTCACTTGTGCCCTTTTGTAGTTTCTACAATCCTTCTTGACATGACTAGATTTGCCACAAAACCAACAATAATCATATTTGTTTCTAGACTTCGATCTCCTTGCTGATTTCGAACACCTATGATAATTATTTTTGCCTCTATTATGGCTGCTACCTCTATTTTTGGTGCTTACCACCATTAAGGCTTCACCGGATGAAGGTTCTTCATTTTTTCTTCTCAAATCCTTGCTAAGAAGAGTAGCTACTACATCATTAAAAACTAACTTCTTTTTACCGGATATTGATGTGCTAACAGCTATTACAACACCATCCCAACTACTTGGTAAAGAGTATAACAAAAGGACAACCTTGCTTTCATCATCTTGTATTATCCCCACCGAAGTTGCTTGATTGATCAATGCATTAAATTCATTGATGTGATTTTACATTGCACAACCTTCCTTCATCTTTAGCTTGTACAACCACTTCATCATAAACATTTTATTTGCAATCAATGCCATTTCATACATGGCTATTAATTTATCCCATACATCTTTCATTGTTGCTTCACCCGTGACATTGAAGAGAACATTGTTGGATAGTGAGAGAAAAATTGTCACTCTTTCCTTCTTATCTAATTTTTCCCATTCTTCATCAGTCATCATAGTTGGCTTCTTTTTTTTCCCTTCAAGTGCAAGTGAAAGGTCTTTCTTTATCAGCAAGGACTCCATCTCCATCTCCACCTTCCACAACCTGCAATTCTGACTGGAGAACTTCTCTATCTTCTCTTCTTCCGTGATTCTGGAATTTCAACGATTGAAATCTTAGCAGCGATATAACCTTTCTCTAATACCAATTGTTAGTATTTTAAAGTGAATTAGAAGAGAATAAATCAACCAATGAATTCATAGATAGGCATAAATAGATACACGCAATTTATCATGGTTCGGTAGATTGCCTAAGTCCACACTTAAAGCAGGGGAATCAATTATATTGATGACCAATTCTAGTTTGTACATACACAGCTGCAAATAGCTTTAGAATACACAATAATAATGATATTCAAATAGATCTTAAAGAGATTTACAATAGAAGATGAAGAGCCAAAGGTTTTGGCGGCAAAGAGGAAGGAGTTTTTGGACTTCACTTCCAATAGGAATGATAAAGTTAATTCATCTCATTCCTAAATAAATAAATATACCGCTAACTATATTATATGCTTGTTTCATTTGGTGTTTGTGATTTTGAGAAAAACAAAGTATGATCCAATAAGGGGACATTACAAGTAAAATATATTTATGCAAGATCTATGTCCATTTTTAGGTTCAGTTCATATCTATAGATCATTTCCCTATACATGAATCTATGTTTTAATGCATAGATTTTATCTTCAACTAGTAAATTTATGTTTCTTAATTCATTGATAGTATTTAGACTACATGTAGAGAGTTTATAGATTGCAAGGGTACATATTCTCCCAATTTAACCCTTAAAAGGTATTAGTTTTATAGTGACGCGAAGGATTGGTAAGTAGCAAGAAATATTGAAAATTCCCTAGATGAATATTCTAAAGTAACTAATAATATTTTGGAGCAACAAATTGAATTTTTATAATAATTCCTCCTTGAATTCTCAAATGATCTAGGAAAAGAGAGGATATTCATGGATATAAGATAATGCTAAACAAATATAATTAAATTACTTTAAATATAGATACATAACAATAAATCAAGAAAACATTTGTTTGGTAGGCTCACAACAACTAATGAAGTAGACAAGAGTTGATCAAATTTGAATCTAGAGTTTATAAATTCATTAGTTTCCATGATCTTGGGATCACTACAATAATGATGGGAATGACCTTGGATATTAAAGAAATGAAATTTGCATAGAAATAAACATCTAATCATAGAGAACACAATAAATACAATATGTATGACAAGATATGCAAAAGTAGATGAAGTGTCAATAGGTGTATGCACATGTGCATAAATGAGATAAATAAAGGCTAAGATAATAAGCTTAATTTAATACAAAATGAAATGAAAATTAACATAAGTATGCAAATTTAAATTCTCAATCATAATTTATTAGAAATTTTCTAATTTCCAATTTACTATTTGTGTGTTTAAAAATCCAAAAAAGAATATATAATACTCAATAAAAGTAGATTTTAATCTTACCTATATTAATGTCTTCTCATCTCTCCCTTCTAATTTCTCTAATATACTATTCAAATTAAAGATTGTCAACTTCGTTATAAATTTCTAAACCTATTGTTTATTTACCATTAATTTTTTTTTTTCATTTTCTTTTCCTCATCTAATTTACTTTGATTGTATGTTTGACAACTGAAATTTTTATTGCAATATAATTTCCGTACAATGTGTACAAGCTAGACAATCCAAAATTTTGTAGACAATGTAAAAGAGGTGAGCACGTTTGCCAATCCAAAACATTTATGGTTAAATGTTCCTATGTATGCAATATTCAAACCTCATCTTTATCAATATCCTCCTACATAATCCATTCAAATCTTCTTGATGGGATGAGATGAATTACAACGAAGAAAAACCTTTCAAAGTCTTCTGATCAATAAAATTAGTATGCTCATCTATGTCAATCTCTTCCCACCTTTCAAAGTCTCATGTTTTCTCCGAAGCTACGTAAGATGAATGTGTTAAAGTAACTAATAATATTTTGGTGCAACAAATTGAGTGTTCTAATAATTGCTCCTATTCTCAAATGATCTAGGAATTTAAGAGAGGATATTCATGGATATAAGAGAATGTGAAACAAATGAAATTAAATTATTCTAAATATGGATCCATAAAAATAAATCAAGTAGATATTTGTTTGGTAGGCTCACAACAACTAATGAGTGGACAAGAGTTGACCAAATTTGAATCTAGATTTTATAAATTTGCGAGTTTTAAAATCTATGAACTTGGTATCACTCCTATAACCATAGGAATGACCTTTGATAATTAGGTAATGAAATTTGTGTAGAAATAATCATCTAATCATAGAGAACACAAAAGATATACAAAATTAGATGAAGTGTCAATATATGTATGTACATATGTGTAAATGGGATAAATAAAGGCTAAGACAATAAGCTTAAATTAATACAAAGTTAAATGAAAATTAACATAACTATGCAAATTTAAATTCTCAATTATAATTTATTAGAGATTTTTTAATTTCCAATTCACCAATTGTGTGTTTAAAAATCAAATTAAGAATCTATAATACTCATTAAAATTAGATCTTCATCTTAATTATATTAATGTCTTCTCATCTTCTCCTTTCTTTGAATTTCCCTAATACACTTTTCAAATTAAAGATTTTGAATTTTGTTCAAAAATGTCTAAACCTATTATTTGTTTACCATTGCTTTCTATTTTACTTTGATTGTGAATTTGACAATTCAATTTTTTTTTTTGGAATATAATTTCCGTACAATGTGTACAGGCTTGACAATCCAAAATTTTGTAGACAATGTGAAATAGGTGAGCGTGTTTGCCAATCGAAAATTTTTATGGTTCAATGTTCTTGTCTATGCCATATTCAAATCTCATCGCTGTCAATCTCCTTCTTGATGTGTGTTGATGTATATAAAAATATGAAGAATTTATAGATCGACGAATCTGAGGTAGATAAGGGCTTTGGTGTTGAACTCAATATGGATTTTTTCCTATGAGAATTCTAATCTTGAGAGGGTCAAGTGGCAACTTGATGGAACTTTATGTTTGCAAAACTTAATATAGATTGTTGTCTAATAATTGAGTGGTATGTAATTCAGGAGTTTGGGAAAAGGAGAACTCGATAATTTAGCTTAGAGCTACACTTTTACAAGGTTCACTAGGTATCTTTATGGAGTTACACCTAATTCATGATTTATTTCTTCAAGGAAAGATATTCTAACAAAATATATATTTATTTTATGTAATCAACAAGTTTTGTGATGTAAGCCTTAAGGGAGGTCCCTTTCCAAGGTGAGTTTTATGATTTTAGGGCTTTTGCTCGAAACAACAAGGTAATAAGGAGGGAATGTTAGAAAATGTTAGCATCACCATATATTATTATATTGTTTGGTTTAGGTAATTCCAAGCAAGTATTTCAACTGATAATTTGATTTATCCTTTATAAAATTGTATGTTGCACATCAGTGTATGAATGAAGCTTTCACCTTGCCATGTTCATGTAATACCAAACATATAGCTATCTAATAAACCCAAGGAATACCAACAATTAATTGTAATTCAATCACACCGTGATGTTATCTTATCACACATACCACTAAGTTTTATTTCTCCACATGCATAGTAACCTTATATATTCTTTGTTTCTACATGTTATAAATGAATATAGTTGCAACATTTACATCGTCAATAAACAATATTTCTAGTATAGCCACCAATACCATCTCAAATAATTGCAAAGAAATATAAAAAAAAATCATCACTTCAAAATACTTTCATTACCTCAAAATACCCTACTAAATACAACTATGTTCATATATTTTGCAAGGATCAAAACTTGCTTGTGCATCTTGTAGAACCACTTTATTTTAGTGGGCCCTATAATTCTTAATTAGTCTAATAATTTGTTAAACGTCCTGACCTTTTTTTTTTTTTTTATATATTTTTTAATTTTACTTACCATTTAAATGAAACTTGAGAATAATTGTCTCTCTAAAACATCATGTTTTAATTTCACATGCTATTATTATGAGTTGGATTTTTTAATTGATTTATTTTATGATGAAATATCAGTTTCTATTGTAACCGTAATCATTATATTTACATTTTTAATAATATTTGTTGTTTATAATGATTATGAATTATGCATCAAATATTTTCACTCTCAAACCTTAAATCATAAAATTTATAATGATTTTGTTAATTATCAAATTTTAAAATGTGGCTATTAATTGAGTTGATAATTGATTTGGAATCACATGAGATAAATTAAATCATAATTTTATATTTATTAACACAAAAGGGCATGATTTTGACATGAATTGGGTCCCAAAATTTTATTTAATATTATTTTTTAGTTGAATCTTTTATATGGAGGTTTGTCCACAAAATCATTTTAGCTACCTGATAAGAGAGAACAAGCATTTAGTTGAACCTCTTTAGCTAAGGGCCAAGGACTTAGGGGTATCCATTCTCCCAAATTTTCCCAAGGCACAATCTCAAACTCATCCCTTTTTCAATGTCGGAGCCTTCCACTCAACAAGAATTGATCCATGGTGGGCTTATTAAGAACCTTTCAACTTCACCATCAAACTAAGGATCCATTGACTTTTAGTTGATTTTTGATGTGCTTGTATTTGTTGAAAAAAAATCCATGAGTGTGATCAGGATCATTAGAATAATCAAGGTGGATTATGAAAATAGACAACTAAATTAACTCAAATTAATTAAAATAATAACAATGTTAACCATACTGAATGCAGGATTTCAGTAGGTGATTTTTAGTAAGATGAGTTCTTACTTTTAACCCTTAGATCTAATAACATCTAATTGTCATAGGATGCATTCGATGAAATGATGAGAATCTATTATTAACTCCAATATCTAAATCAGTTAGTTGCATCATATGATCAATATCTATAAAATTTGAAATAAGTTAATTTAAGGAATCTATAAAAATCATTGATATATCAAATTAATAGATGCAATATTCTCAATAAAAATAGCTAAAAATAGCTTAATGATGTAATTAGTAAAATTACATCATTTAATGTCTTCATAAGAATCAATGTATGATAATAAAATAATAATTTAAATAAAATATTTTATTAGGTTACTATATTCGGAACCAAAAGAATAATATTCAAGGGAGTTTCAAAATGCTTGCCTTGTCGAAAAGCTTTGGGATAGAATTCTAGAGGGGTTTTTAAAAGGTAGTACCGATACATGTCACTTCAAAATTATCATCTATATTAATAATTGAGAATTTTTTTTTAAGAGCATTAAAAGGTAGATAGCAATTATATCCAAAAACTTAAAAGGATAATACGTAAGATGTATAATTAGATAAGAAACATAATTTAATATCTATATAAATACATTTTTTAAGTTGAATACAGAATAAAATTATAAAAAGGATACTAAATTAACATAGTTCTAAATATAATTAAAATAAGTTTAAAACTAAAACTAAAGTTTCAAAATCATACCTTTCTTGCAAAAGGAGAAGAAAAATAAATTTTGGAAATATAATTCCTAAATAATAATTACGCTAAGCCTTTGCCTATAGCATATTTATGCCAAAATTTTGAGATCAATGGTTATAATATATCTATGTCTTTCATTTGACAATTTAAGAAAACTACTAATTGTCAAAAATATATTTAATCTAGATAAAATATTATTTTTTTGTCACAAGAAATTAAGGGTAATTTTAAAGTTTTTAATTGCATTTTAATTTACATAAATCTAAGAGTTAAAATGCAAATGCTATTTCTTTTTATCTTATATAGATAAAAAGAGTGTTAATCTCAGAGGATCTAGTTAATATTGAGAGGGGGGGTGAATCAGTATTAACACCACTTGAAAAACTTAAACTTAAACTTATCAAACATTCACCAAACCAAATATAAACCAACAATAAAGTCATTTACCAGTATTGATATCTACTGATAATCACCTGCTAAATTGGTATATCAATGTTGCTCATTAAGTGTTCATTAACCATGCATAAACTTAAAGTAAATCATCACATCACATCAAAATATTCACCATATGAACACCATGTTTTTCACATGGAAACCCAAATAGGGAAAAACCATGGTGGGAATTGGTACCCACAATAATTGTGCACTCTTTCGGAATGTGCCTTGTTAGGAGCCTAGCCCGATTAGCTGCTTACAAAGATGCCATGTTAGGAGTAAACCCTTTTAGGAGTCACCCGGTTAAGGGATTTAGATGATGATCCTTGTTAGGACCTTTGACATATTAGGATCAACCTTGCAAGAGGATTTTGAACTCAGATGTTAAGTCACCCTGTTATGGGATTTATAATGTAAGGCCTATTAGGACCTACCTAGTTAAGGTATTTTGTCTAGTGCAACTGTTAGGGAACAAAAGTGAATGATTTGGGTATAGAACTCAACTGCTTACTTGATCAGATCCAATTATGCTCCAAATCTGCAACACTTTGGCAGATCTCTCATACTTTGGTTCAGCTTCACACTCTTCTCAAAAACCACAGGCACAAAAAACATCATTTATATTGACATAAATAACCTTTACAACTAAGTCGGAAACTAAAACCCTTGATACATAATGTGAGGCCCTACCCCGACTCAGTTTGACACTTTCAGTTATTTGCATATTGACACTATTATGGATGCTTTATTTTATGCTTTATGGTTTTAGAACCTATATGATTTCATGATTTGGATCACATTGACATATATTGATGCTTTATTTTATGCATGATGATTATGAAACTTTATATGTTGCTAGAATAGAATTATTTTGAAATGGTGAATATCATTATTGGAATTGCAAGACTTCATTTTGATGATAAAAAAAAATGATGCTTATTTATGAATGGTTCAATTTTGGAGAATTATGTTAATTGCTTATGTGGAATTAAATTTAATTGAATGAGATATTGAATTATTGTTGCCAATGTATGAAGTGTTCGATGTGCAATGAAATCCATGTATTTGATTATGTATAATTGTGATTATTTGGAATTACTAATGTGTTAATTCAGATGCACAGGAAAATTATCCATGTGACCATGGAATTTATATGGAGAACCAAACCTAGACCAATGTATGTTTGTTAAGCCGGGAGTTGTCTATTTGGAGAGACAACACCCCATTTGTAATGTATTTTATTTGTGAAGTGTATGATGCTTGAGTGTTAAAATTAATTTTTATGTATATGTGTAATCCTACAAGAGACAAATTCCATGTGTGATTTTTATATTGTATTTTTATTGTGTCACTTGACACATGTGCTGATTAGTGTCATTGATTTTGACTTGTCTCTTGGAGGGAGTTTTGTTTCTACCAAAGCCATTCAAAAAACATGAGTGTGGTCCCAAATTTGCCTTGGGTAGGGAGTCTTGGGAGTGGTCAACTTAGGTTTGATCCGTAGGTAAACTTCAGTTGGGTTTCTAAGGGGTTAAATGGACTCCTAGGGTCAATTTTAGGGCTTTTCCAAAGGTCCAAAGGGTATACCTATGGGTTAGGGGTATTTTGAAACATGTGACTACTCCCATGTGACTGTTTAGTCACTTCAAAAAGTGGTTTTTTCAAGGTGAGCGAAAATTCAACTTAGAAGGTTCCTCCTAGGATAGACAACCTTCCCTTTTGATGTCAAACTCTCTTCCCCATCTTCTCTCACCTTTTCCCTTTCTAGTTTTAGTAATGTGTAAGAGTTTGGGAAGAGCAACCAATGGGAACTCTCACCTTACCCAAGGGGTTGGGAAGTGTGTGAGAGGCCTTCTTAGGCAAGAATTGGAGACTTAGTGAGTAATCACCCACTCTCCATTTTGGGAGATTATGCTTTTGTTTTGAAAATTAGTAGTAGAATAGAATTTTTTGGTAAAGTTTGGAAAAAAGTTTGTGTGGAATTGGGCAGCTCATCCCCAACTAAATCTAGCATACCTATTGGCAGAATAAGGTTGGTTTTTATCTCCTCTTATTTATGTTGTTTATGTTTGTTATGTTGTTTTGTTCAAGGAAAGAAATGCTTGTGGAAAAGATGTGTTTATGTAAATTGTTGTTGGAGAAGAAAAATGTGTAGTTTTCATTTCTATGTTTTGTTTATGTGTTCTTGTTTGTTTTTTGGGAGTGTCCAAGATCTCCTACTCTTGGGGGAGTAGGATGGTCTTGGGGTGGAAGGAGTATGACAGCCTTGGGTGAGAGGCTCTCCTTATGGAGAGTGATCTCAAGGGTGTCCTTTGTGACCCTTGTTGCATAGCCTTGTGTATGCATTTGGGGGTCATAAGGGGAGAAAATATGGCCTTTGAGCCTTTGGGGGGCATAAGGTATGGGGATGTATCTTTTGTTGCATTTTGTATTGCCATGAGGTGGCTTGAATTGTAGTTTCTTTTGGCTTGCAATCTCCCCAATGGTACTTGGTCCACTTCCACCCGTGGAATGAACATCACAAAGTGTGGTGAAGTGTAGCTTGGGATGGGAAGATGTTTGTTGAGTGTATGCCCTATATGTTGTGTTGTTCGCTTGCTTGTAACCCGTCTAGTGCTTGGTTCTCCAAGCTCGGGGGTGGCTTCTAGTAAGCCTAGGCTAGGAGGTGAGCTCTCCATGGTCAAGTTGTGTCTTATTGCAGGTTGCTTTGGATGGAAAAAGGAAGGAATAAAGAATGTTGCTGTTGTTTTCTGTTGCAGAAAAGTGTTGTAAAAAAAAAGAAATGTATTCAATGTTGTAGCTTGTATAAAAAAAAAAGGGATGTGAGCTATGTTGTATTTATTTTCAAGAAAAGAAGTGTATTCATTTTATTCATATTACCATGAAAAAGAAAATATTGTTGGGTTTTCAAACCCATTTGCATTCATATTTACTTGTATCTACATTGCTAAAGAAATATGTATATTTTTCCTACTTTAGTTAGTGTTGCAAAAGAAAGAAGAAATGTACTAGATTGTATTTAAATCTTCATGTTTTACAAAAAAAAAGTAAATGCATTTTTATGAATTCTACAAATAAATGTATCTTATTACCACATGTTCTTTATGATATTATGCTGCTGCAAATAATAAATCAGTCATTTATTTGTTTTTAGTAAAGTAGAAATAAATCTTATTATAGCTAGTCCATTTCTTTTCAAAAAAATTAGTATTTAGTTTTTTAGTTATTTTGTTATCAAATATATATATATATATATATATATATTTTTCCCATTATTAAATCTGCAAATAATATTAGGAAAAATGTTGTATGCATTTTAAAGATACACAGAATTATTAAACTCAAATAAAAGCCTAAATGGGTCATAGATTGAAAAGCAGCAATATATATATATACATTTTATTTCCTTAAAAGTTATTCTCATAATCTGTTATTAAACAAATAAAGAAACAGAAATGTATTATACTAAATCTATTTACACACACACACACACACACATATATATATATAAAGCTGGTTCATGCCTTATAAAAAAAAAATTATTGCATGTTAATCTTTTAAACAAAAAAAAAATGGTTTTATTAAAATACATACATACATACATATATATATATATATATATATATATATATATATATATATATATATATATATATATAATCCTATGTTTGTGTGATTTATTTTACATTTTGTAAACACCTTAAAAAAAAAAATACATGATAAATGAAGTTAAGAATTTTTTTTAAATTAAAAAAAAATACCAAAAAAAATGGTTTTATGCATACTGCGGACCGGGGAAAGGGCCATGAAAACCCCACCCCCGCCGGCTTTCGTAACCCTGTAGGCGCCGCAATGGGCGGACGTCGCCCGCTGTGCGCCGCCGCAGTGAGCAAGGTGAAGCCCGCCACTGCGATGGCTCACAGCGGCGGTGACCGCCACTATGGCCACCCGCAGTGAGCGGCAGCCGCCACTTATAGTGAACGGCGGCCGCTCCCTGCGGGGTGCCACAGAGGCCGCCGCCCGGGTTCCCTCTGCTCAGTCTTCCTTCATCCCTCTACCATGCCAACAACCAAAAAAAAAAAAGGGACGTCTCCGTTTTGGCCTTGTGCGCCGCCTCCCATGGCCGCCGTCCAACCTTCACCTACACACACACACACACTCACAAGCCCTAACCCAATTTTTGGGTTAGGGCAAAATGATATTAGTTTTAAAAAAAAGATGTGTATGTTATATCACACTAGCCCTAACCCTAGTTTCGGGTTAGGGAAAACATACTTAGAATTTTGAAATAAGGCATGTGTGTGAGTGGGATGTTTTAAAAGGGGTTCAACAATATGATAAAATAAAAAAAAACCCCTCCCTCCTTTTGAATATATTTGTAAGCATGTGTATAAGTTTATTGATATATATATATATATATATATATATATATATATATATATATATAAGTGGGTTAATTTCTTTATTTATTGGAATCAAAAAGTTATTTGTAAAATAAGAATTATTCTTTTAAAGTTAAACGTTGGATAGGATCAACCTTGGGTAAATATAGCGATTTGTGTAGTGCCCTGTTGGTCCATTTATCTTGAAATTTATTAGAATCTTTTTCATTTATGAATATTTTATTTTGTGGGTTAATTTAATCAAGGAGTTAGGGGAAATTATAATTTAAGCTTGAGATTAATTGCTAGAGAGTGTAATTACTTAATATTGGAAGATTAGTGAAAAATTATTTTGGGGAAATATTAGCTCGCTTATAACTTGGAAAATTTTATCGCCCGATTAATTTAATTGTTTGATTCATTCAAAACATAGTTAAGACCAAACTAGTTTGCATTAATTTAATTAAGTCATACTAAGTTAAGTATTTAAAAAAAAAAAAAAATTATTCCGTTTTTGCCCAAAAGTTTGGGCATAACATTTTGGTATCAGAGCAAGGTTACCAACACTAGGAAACTTACTCCATTTACGTTTCGCTATAATTATTTAATTAATTAAATTGTATTTAATTTTATTATATATATTTTTTTAAATTAGCTAAAATATTTCTCCTAAAATATTTATTTATTCCATTTTATTTTATTTTCTTAAAAAGGATGCCTCCAACTACGCGACAAACTTGCAAATGTGGTAGAGGCCCTAGGCGTGAACGCATGGCACGCGAAGAGGTCATTAGGGAGGAATTGGTTCAGGAAGTGAACCCAGCAGCTCCTCCTGAATGATCAGTTGACCCAAACCGAGACATCTTGGTAGCTCTACAGAACCTGATTGGCCTAGTTTAGGATAGGCTTCCGACAGTAGATCATAATGTTGAGAACTAGAACTCAGGAAGCCATAGAATAGTAGAATGGGAATGGAGTAGGAGTCCACCTCCTAATCCCATAGAGAGTCAGGCTAGGCATGAGCCCGAATCCATTCACCTACCAGCACCACCTCTAGCCGTAGCACCAGTGTATATTGAGAGGGCACGTCCGGATCCAGGGGATCTAATCAAAGAGGTTATGCATCTTTAGCCACCATCTTTTGGGGGATCTACCGACGGGGTAGAGGCAGAGGCATGGCTTTTAAGCCTAGATAGGTGCTTTGCATTGTGCTCTTATGAGAGCAATCTAAAAGCATGTGTAGCGGTTCACCTATTGTGAGGAACAGCCTCCACATGGTGGAGACAGGAAGAATATAAGTGTGGCTTAGAGATAGAGACCCTCACTTGGGAGATTTTCATAGAGAGATTCAGAGAGAGGTACTTATCAGAGCATTTCAGACAGCATAGGGTGGATGAGTTTCATGACCTCCAGCAGAAGGGTCTTTTAGTGACCCAGTACGAGAACAAGTTCTTTGAACTCTTACCTTATGTAGACTACCTGAAAGATGAGAAGCTTCTCGTCAACTGATTTATCAGAGGATTGAATTCTGGCATAGCAGGACCAGTGAGAATGGCCACTCCAGGGATCCTTCGGGTTGCCGTGGAGAAGGGTTTGATAGCCGAGGAGATTTAGGTCAGACCCCAGGACTCAAGGGATCAGTTCCAGAACTGTAACCCTACACCACAGACTTATGGGTTTCAGAAACCCCATTGGAAAGGTAACAACAGACACTCATCGGGGTTCTCCAAACCCCCTCCTCTGCAATAGTCATAGCAAAACAAGAGGCAAAGGCCTCCGTAGAGTCAGCAGGGCACGAAGCCCAAGTAGTGGTAGTCACAGGGTCAGAGACGAGATCAGAGATCTCAGGCTCCTTACACACCTCCCGCAAGGACTCAGTAGTCCTCCAGAGGTGGGTACAGTGGTTCTAGTAGGACAGGGGGACAGTCTTTCTCCAGACCACAGGGAGTGCAGTTTCAGGCACGTGGTGCTTGCTTCACATGTGGAGCCATGGGACACATGGCGAGAGAGTGCCCTCAGGGTCAGATGGCAGGAAATCAGAGGATGGCAGCATCAGAGCCGACAATTGGGGATATGGGCAAGTCCCATAGGGTCTTCGCAGCGGTTGACAACCGCTAGGCAGAGCATCAGGCCACGGTTATTGAGGTAGCAAGTATGATCAGAGGTAGCAGTGTATCTATATTATTTGATTCAGGAGCTACTGACTCTTTTATATCTCCATTGGTTGTGGAGCATTGTGGGCTAGTGGCAATTAGGCAAGAGGTCAGTTGGGAAGTGGAATTAGCTTCAGGGGCTAGAGTGTCAGTGGAATCAGAGGTTAAGGGTTGTCAACTCCAGATTGGTAATACCACCACCTTAGTAAACCTTAGAGTTACACCACTCGGATCATATGGCATCGTACTTGGCATGGATTGGCTTTATGCCCACAGAGCCAAGATGGATTGTTGCCTAAAAAGGATCAAGTGTGAGGATGATCATGGCTCTCCTATAGTGATCATTGGAATTCAGAGACCTATGTCTCTTCGTATGATCTCCGCCATGCAGCTTAAGCGGAGCATGCGAAAGGGATGTCAGTTATTTGCCATCACCATTAGTGATAGAGAGGAAGAAGAAGAAAAGGAACCATCTATTGATGACCATCCTATCCTTAAGGAATTTTTAGATGTATTTCCTTCAAAGTTACCAGGTATGCCGCCCCGTAGAGAGATTGATTTCCATATAGACCTTGTTCTAGGAGCCAAACCAATTTCTCAAGCACCATATAGAATGACCACAAATGAGCTTAATGAGCTCAAGATACAGCTTGAGGAACTCCTAGAGAAGGGCCACATTCACCCTAGTGTATCCCCTTGGGGTGAACCAGTCATCTTCGTGAAGAAGAAGGATGGATCCCTCCGATTATGCATGGATTACTGTCAGTTGAACAAAGTAACCATCAAGAACCATTATCTATTGCCCAGGACCAATGATCTGTTCGACCAACTTCAGGGTGCCAAAGTATTTTCCAAGATTGATGTAAAGTCAGGGTACCATCAGTTGAGGATAGTGGATAGTGATATCCACAAGACCGCATTTCGCACTAGATATGGCCACTATGAGTTCACCGTGGTCCCATTCGGTCTTACGAATGCCCTAGTAGTTTTCATGAGTCTCATGAATGGAGTATTCCGCACATTCCTCGACCATTTTGTGATTGTGTTTCTCGACAACATATTGATATATTCACGGAATGAGGAGGAACATAAGGAGCACCTGAGACAGGTTTTGCAATGTTTGAGGGATAATCAGTTGTATGGCAGTTTGTTGAAGTGTGCTTTCTTTAGAACAGAGGTCAAGTACCTTGGTCATGTTATATCTGGTGATGGGACCTTAGTAGACCCATCAAAGATTAGAGCCATTATGGATTGGCCAGCACCTACCAATTTGACAGAGGTCAGGAGCTTCATGGGCTTAGCAGGTTATTACCGACGTTTTGTTGAGGGATTCTCTAGAGTTGCTCATCCTATTACTTCTCTTCAGTGCAAAGGGAAGAAATTTGAGTGGACGGAGAAGTGCGAGAAGGCCTTTCAAGAACTTAAAAAGGCACTTACTACCACACCTATCCTTGTAGTACCAGATCCTTCAGCTGATTTCATGGTTTGCATAGATGCTTCGCTAGAGGGTTTAGGAGTAGTCCTTATGCAGGGTGGCAGAGCTATAGCTTTTGAGTCTAGGAAACTCAAGACTCATGAGCTTAATTACCCTACTCATGACCTTGAGCTTGCAGCAGTAGTGCATGCACTTGTGAGATGGAGACACTTCCTTCTAGGTCATCATTTTGAGTTGCACTCAGACCATCAGAGCCTTCAGTACATATTCACTCAGCCAAATCTTAATGCACATCAGAGGAGATGGATGGAATTTTTTATGTGAGTATGATTTTGATGTTCACTACATCAAAGGGAAGGAAAACGTAGTAGCAGATGCTTTGAGTAGGAGACGTCATGAGGTATACACCATATCTATGAGCATGGATTTGAGAGATCGGATCATTCAGCAGTTGCCAGAAGACAGATGGTATTTAGAGGTTTTTCAGGCTATACAATCCCAGGAAACTTTAGAAGGGAAATATGTGGATTATTCCTTAGAGTCTGATGGGTTATTATGCCATAGAGGGTGCATCTATGTACCTTCTTCCAGGGGATTGCGGGAGTTCATTATCACAGAGGCTCATAGAGCTCCTTATGCAGCACATCCCAGGGTCAAGAAGATGCATGCAGACTTGAGGGAATTATACCATTGGCCAGGAATGCAATAGCTTATTGTCGAGTTGGTAGCCCGATGCCTTGAGTGTCAGAGAGTCAAGGCGGAGCACTGCCATCCAGGTGGGTTGCTCCAATCTCATGCTATACCAGAGTGGAAGTGGGATACTATATCCATGGATTTCATCATTGGTCTTCCCATTTCATCTCGTCACCATGATGCCATCTTGGTGACGGTTGACAAGTTGACCAAAGTGGCTCACTTTTCACCAGTTTGTACCACCTTCACAGCACCAGTAGTAGCATAGGTGTTTTTGCAAGACATTGTCAAACTTCATGGTTTTCCACATAAGATCATTTCCAATAGGGATTCCCTCTTCACATCTTCCTTTTGGAAGGCATTATAGTCAGCTATGGGCACCAAGCTCAATTTCAGTACAGCCTATCATCCAGAAATAGATGGCCAGACAGAGAGAGTTAATCAGGTGTTAGAGGATATGCTTTGCATTTATGTCATGGATCACCAGACCAAATGGGAAGAGTACCTTCCCTTAGTGGAGTTTGCCTATAACAATGGGCATCACATGTCCTTGGGGATGCCACCCTATCAGGCATTATATGGCAGACCTTGTAGGATACCATTGAGTTGGGACCGCATAGAGGACAGAGTTGCTATTGGTCCAGAGATAGTTCGGGATATGGAGCAGCAGGTGGATTTGATTAGGCAGCGTCTTAGAGAGGCACAGGATAGACAAAAGAAATATGCAGATGTGAAGAGGATAGATTGTAGCTACTTGGTTGGAGACAGAGTCTTCTTGAGAGTGCGACTGCATAAGAGTCCAATCCGATATGGAAAGGGTTCTAAGCTCGCACCTCAATTTGTAGGACCATTTGAGATCCTTGAGAGGATAGGACCAGTTGCCTACCATCTAGCATTGTCGCCTAGCCTGTCACGCATCTATGATGTGTTTCATGTTTCAGTTTTGAGGAAGTATATCTATGATGAGTCTCATATTCTAGATTGGGATGCCTTGCAGGTGGAGTCAGATAGGCAGCTAGCTTTGGAGCCCATTCGCATTTTGGCATGCTGGACACTGGGCCTTTGAGGTCGAGAGCTGGACCAGGTTAGGGTCCAGTGGGATTGCTATGATGAGGTCACAGCCTCATGGGAGGATGCAACACGTATGAGATCATAGTACCCCCACCTTTTTGATGAACTCCAGGAGGAAGTTCATGCCTAGAGGGGGAGGGTGTGAGGCCCTACCCCGACTCAGTTTGACACTTTTAGTTATTTGCATATTGACACTATTATGGATGCTTTATTTTATGCTTTATGGATTTAGAACCTATATGATTTCATGATTTGGATCACATTGACATATATTGATGCTTTATTTTATGCATGATGATTATCAAACTTTATATGTTGCTAGAATAGAATTATTTTGAAATGGTGAATATCATTATTGGAATTGCAGGACTTCATTTTGACGATAAAAAAAAATGATGCTTATTTATGAATGGTTCAATTTTGGAGAATTATGTTAATTGCTTATGTGGAATCGAATTTAATTGAATGAGATATTGAATTATTGTTGCCAATGTATGAAGTGTTCGATGTGCAATGAAATCCATGTATTTGATTATGTATAATTGTGATTATTTGGAATTACTAATGTGTTAATTCAGATGCACAGGAAAATTATCCATGTGACCATGGAATTTATATGGAGAACCAAACCTAGACCAATGTACGTTTGTTAAGCCGGGATTTGTCTATTTGCAGAGACAACATCCCATTTGTAATGTATTTTATTTGTGAAGTGTATGATGCTTGAGTGTTAAAATTAATTTTTATGTATATGTGTAATCCTACAAGAGACAAATTCCATGTGTGATTTTTATATTGTATTTTTATTGTGTCACTTGACACATGTGCTGATTAGTGTCATTGATTTTGACTTGTCTCTTGGAGGGAGTTTTGTTTCTACCAAAGCCATTCAAAAAACATGAGTGTGGTCCCAAATTTGCCTTGGGTAGGGAGTCTTGGGAGTGGTCAACTCAGGTTTGACCCGTAGGTAAACTTCAGTTGGGTTTCTAAGGGGTTAAATGGACTCCTAGGGTCAGTTTTAGGGCTTTTCCAAAGGTCCAAAGGGTATACCTATGGATTAGGGGTATTTTGAAACATGTGACTACTCCCATGTGACTGTTTAGTCACTTCAAAAAGTGGTTTTTTCAAGGTGAGCGAAAATTCAACTTAGAAGGGTCCTCCTAGGATAGACAACCTTCCCTCTTGATGTCAAACTCTCTTCCCCATCTTCTCTCACCTTTTCCCTTTCCAGTTTTAGTAATGTGTAAGAGTTTGGGAAGAGCAACCAATGGGAACTCTCACCTCACCCAAGGGGTTGGGAAGTGTGTGAGAGGCCTTCTTAGGCAAGAATTGGAGACTTAGTGAGTAATCACCCACTCTCCATTTTTGGAGATTACGCTTTTGTTTTGAAAATTAGTAGTAGAATAGAATTTTTTGGTAAAGTTTGGAAAAAAGTTTGTGTGGAATTGGGCAGCTCATCCCCAACTAAATCTAGCATACCTATTGGCAGAATAAGGTTGGTTTTTATCTCCTCTTATTTATGTTGTTTATGTTTGTTATGTTGTTTTGTTCAAGGAAAGAAATGCTTGTGGAAAAGATGTGTTTATGTAAATTGTTGTTGGAGAAGAAAAATGTGTAGTTTTCATTTCTATGTTTTGTTTATGTGTTCTTGTTTGTTTTTTGGGAGTGTCCAAGATCTCCTACTCTTGGGGGAGTAGGATGGTCTTGGGGTAGAAGGAGTATGACAGCCTTGGGTGAGAGGCTCTCCTTATGGAGAGTGATCTCAAGGGTGTCCTTTGTGACCCTTGTTGCATAGCCTTGTGTATGCATTTGGGGGTCATAAGGGGAGAAAATATGGCCTTTGAGCCTTTGGGGGGCATAAGTTATGGGGATGTATCTTTTGTTGCATTTTGTATTGCCATGAGGTGGCTTGAATTGTAGTTTCTTTTGGCTTGCAATCTCCCCAATGGTACTTGGTCCACTTCCACTCGTGGAATGAACATCACAAAGTGTGGTGAAGTGTAGCTTGGGATGGGAAGATGTTTGTTGAGTGTATGCCCTATATGTTGTGTTGTTCGCTTGCTTGTAACCCATCTAGTGCTTGGTTCTCCAAGCTCGGGGGTGGCTTCTAGTAAGCCTAGGCTGGGAGGTGAGCTCTCCATGGTCAAGTTGTGTCTTATTGCAGGTTGCTTTGGATGGAAAAAGGAAGGAATAAAGAATGTTGCTGCTGTTTTGTGTTGCAGAAAAGTGTTGTAAAAAAAAAGAAATGTATTCAATGTTGTAGCTTGTATAAAAGAAAAAGGGATGTGAGCTATGTTGTATTTATTTTCAAGAAAAGAAGTGTATTCATTTTATTCATATTACCATGAAAAAGAAAATATTGTTGGGTTTTCAGACCCATTTGCATTCATATTTACTTGTATCTACATTGCTAAAGAAATATGTATATTTTTCCTACTTTAGTTAGTGTTGCTAAAGAATTTTTGGGTTAGGGCAAAATGATATTAGTTTTAAAAAAAAGATGTGTATGTTATATCACACTAGCCCTAACCCTAGTTTTGGGTTAGGGCAAACATACTTAGAATTTTTAAATAAGGCATGTGTGTGAGTGGGATGTTTTAAAAGGGGTTCAACAATATGATAAAATAAAAAAAAAACCCTCCCTCCTTTTGAATATATTTATAAGCATGTGTATAAGTTTATAGATAATTATATATATATAAGTTGGTTAATTTCTTTATTTATTGGAATCAAAAATTTATTTGTAAAATAAGAATTATTCTTTTAAAGTTAAACGTTGGATAGGATCAACCTTGGGTAAATATAACGATTTATGTAGTGCCTTGTTGGTCCATTTATCTTGAAATTTATTAGACTCTTTTTCATTTATGAATATTTTATTTAGTGGGTTAATTTAATCAAGGAGTTAGGGGAAATTAAATTTAGACCCTAGGTAGTTAAGGACTATAAGAGATCATTAGTCAAATAATCTTGGAAATTATAATTTAAGCTTGAGATTAATTGCTAGAGAGTGTAATTACTTAATATTGGAAGATTAGTGAAAAATTATTTTGGGGAAATATTAGCTCGCTTATAACTTGGAAAATTTTATCGCCCAATTAATTTAATTGTTTGATTCATTCAAAACATAGTTAAGACCAAACTAGTTTGCATTAATCTAATTAAGTAAGTCATACTAAGTAAAGTATTTTAAAAAAAGAAAAAAAAAATTATTTCATTTTTGGCCAAAAGTTTGGGCATGACACATAAAGCTTTTACAATACAGATCATCAAGGATCATATCAGATCATCATACAGATCATTACAACATTTTTAGGACAATATCAACCGTTAAGTGATTGTAACTCATTGTAACAACTCGATCAGATACAAAGTCAAAGCCTTATAACACTCTTCTAAGCATTTCACTATTTCTCAAAAGATTCCATCTCCAAATACACCAAAAAAAAAATTCAATTCTATATACGGGTTGTGCAATGTTGCTTCCAATATTTGAACTTGATGTAGATCACTGCCAAACCAAAAATCATTATCATTTGAAATAATTCTTTACCGGTCCTTAAACCCTATCAAAAACTCAACATAAATAATAAACATGACTTTTTTTTGCCAAAACATAATGTGGTTCTAATCATATATATATTACATTGATACAAACTCACATTCCAAACCACAACATCTCAATCATCACCAAACACCAGATTCAATCAAAAAAATTCCTTGTTTACCGGTTAAGGTCCTAATTTCCTATTTCCTATTTCATTACCGATAAGCTCTTTTTGGTAGACCAAAAAGACTTAGATGATAAAATACAACACAAGTAAACATCAGTTGCCATCAATGACAACATAAATAACTGATCAAAGTCACCCAATCATGCAATCTCAATCTCTTCATCACAATGTCATCACCAACAATCATTTACCAGTTCAATCATCATTCTCCATCTACATCAGTTATGTCAATCATGCCAACATTCTCCCCCTTTGGCATTGATGGAAATACTAACATAATTGCCAACATAATCAACTCAAACTACTCTGCTTTCTTCTAGAACTTCTCTACTACTCTTCTCTATTGTACCTCATCTGTCGGTTTTGATTCTTCATGTCTTCTCCCCTCTTCTGATAGTTTTCTTCTTTCTGATAGTTTCCTTCTCCCCCTTTGACAACAATACCAAAGGTGCATATGTATCACCAATCATCAAATCTACTGCTGCTATCTTCAACATCTCACCAAATGTCATCTAAGTTTCTCCCCCTATGGAGTAGCCTGCATCTCATCAATCCATAGTGAAGAATAGTCATTAAGTCCACTAGATTGATGCATCTCCTTCATCTTAGATATTCTTGTGTAGGGTTTTGACCCCTAATGTACTTCTGAGGTACTCAAAGATAGTCTTTGGCAATGGTTTAGTCAAAATGTCTTCTAGCTTCTCTTTGCTTTTCACATACTGCATTCTAACTTGTTTTTCCTGTACTCATTCCCTTAGAAAGTGATATTTCAATTCTATGTGTTTAGCTCTTGCATGTAATACAATATTTTTTGAAATATTAATTGCACTAGTGTTGTCACAATAAATAGTTACCAATTTACACATATCAAATTTAAAGCCTTCTAACACATGTCTCATCTAGATTGCCTACATGCAATTCATATATTCTGTAACATAATCTACCTCTATTGTTGACTATGAAACACAAGTTTGATTCTTACTTGTCCAAGAAACCAATCTATCTCCAAGAAGAAAAGGTCCACAGGTAGTTCTTTTTCGGTCATGAATATTGCCAACCCAATCTGCATCAGTAAACACATTCAAAGAAAAATCACCTTTATAGGGATACCATAAACCATAATCTATTGTTCCTTTCAAGTACTAGAATATCCTTTTCACTGCTAACAAGTGAGTCTCCTTGGGATCTTTTTGAGATATAGCAACCAATCCAACAACATATGCAATATCAGAACTGCTATGAACAACATAATGCAACTTACCAATCATTAGCCTATATTCCTTCTCATCAATAGATGGTGAATCATCTTATTTAGACAATTTGCAACCTGTCACCATTAGAGTACCAATCGGTTTACAATCCTCAATGCCAAATATTTTCAACACTTCTTTTACTTACTTACTCTGACAGATAAATATTCCACCATCCAATTACTAGATTTGCAACTTGATGAAAAATTTAATCTCACCAATAAGAGACATCTCAAATTCTTTCTTCATCTCCTCAGCAAAAGCCATACATAAATCATCATCACCACCAAATATTATATCATTTACAAATACTTTAGCTATCAACATTTTGTCTCCATTAGTCTTAAGATATATATTACTATCCTCACTAGTACGCTAGAATCCTATCTTGATCAAGGGTGCATGCAATCTCTCATACCATGTGCTCGGTGCTTGCTTCAATCCATATAGTGCCTTATGTATCTTGCAAACCATATCTTTATTCTCAGACAAATCAAATCCATTTGGTTGTTCTATGTACACTTCTTCCTCAAGGATGCCATAAAGAAAAGTCAATTTAACATCCATCTGGTAGACCTTAAATCCTTTAAATACAGCATAAGAAAATAACTTCCATCTGGTAGACCTTAAATCCTTTAAATAAAACATAAGAAAATAACATCCTTACTCCTTCCAATCTCACCACTAGTGCAAAGGTTTCACCATAATCTTCTCCTTCTTCTTGTGCATAGCCTTTGCACACCAGCCTTGCTTTATTCTTCACAACCTTGCCTTCTTCATTTAACTTGTTTCTAAATACCCATTTAGTGCCAATTACATTCTTGTCTTCCAATCTAGGAACAAGTGTCCAAGTCTTGTTTTTCTCTATCTAATCCAATTCCTCATTCATTGTATTAATCCAATCATCATCCTTCAATGCCTCTTTCACTATTTTAGGCTCAATAGTTGAAATCAGATAGGAATTTTCTCTAATTTTCCTTCTTGTTTGCACACCAATATTTTTGTCTCCAATTATTTGGTCTTTAGAATCATTTAGTCTGACATATCTTGGTATTACCGGTTCTAGTGTTCTATCTTCTGCTTCATCATTTTCTTCATTTACCGATTGAGCACCTATTTCTCCATTTGCTTGCTCAACATTCTTTTGCACTTTCGATTCTACGAATACAAGTTTCTCTTCATCATTCTTAGATTCATAACTATTGGCCTCATTATATTTCTCAGAGAGTTCATCTACCTTCACATTTACACTCTCAATTATCTTCTTAGTTCTCTTGTGATAACATTTAAAGTCCTTACTCTTTGTAGAGTAACCAAGAAAAATAGCTTCATCACATTTAATAAAATATTTACTCCCAAATTTTTTAAAATAACTTACATTAGAAGTCTTTCCATGCCATAATTCATAAGGTGTTTTGTTATTACCTCTCTTCAAAAGTACCCAATTTAAAGTATATACAACAGTACTAACTGCTTCTCTCCAGAACATTTTTGGTAATTCACCTTGAATCAACATAGTTCTGGAAGCTTCAATAATTGATCTTTTCATTCTCTCTACAATCCCATTTTGTTTTGGAGTTCTAGAAGCTGACATCTGCCTTTTAATTCCATGTTCATCATAAAACTTCACAAATTCATCAGAAGTAAATTCACCTCCCTAGTCAGATCTCAAACATTTCAAATTCTTCCAAGTATCTTTCTCAACAAGAGCTTTAAATGCTTTAAATTTACTAAATTTCTTAGACTTTTCTCTCAAAAAAGTTACCCACATCATCTTGGAAAAATCATCAGTAAAGATCATAAAATACTTAGCACCATAATAGCTATTAGTCCTCATAGAACCACAAAGATCAATATGAACCAAATCAAGGATATTCTCTAAAGAGAAAGACTTACTATGAAAAGATACATAAGTCATCTTACCCATCTGATAGTCCTTGCATAACACATTGTCCAATTTCACAAGTTGTGGCATACCTCTCACAATACTTGATTTACTAACCTTTATCAAATTGTCAAATTCACATAACAAAATTGCTTGTGCCATAACCAACTATCTTCAATCTTTGTCACCAAAGAATTATTCACATTAGTATTCAAATGAAAAATATTACCTCTTGTCTTCTTTCTAGTAGCAAATATTTCCCCATTGTTTCCAAGAATCCTGCACACTCCACTTTTGAATTCAAGTACATATCCCTTATCATTTAATTGACCAATACTTAAAATATTATGTTTTAATCCATCAACCCAAAATACTTCATTTGCATTATTATTCCCATTTAATAAAATTGATCCTTTACCTTTTACCTTGTAGGGACAGTTATTACCAAACCTTACAACACCTCCATTGAACTATTCAAGGGATAAGAATTTACTTTTGTCACTAGTCATGTAGTGTGAGACACCACTATCTATTATGAATTCATCACTGCTATCCATGTGAGACACCGATGCCTTTTCATCCGTAAGATATTCCTTCAAAAAAAAAAACACTATCTCCTCATTGTTATCTTTTTTTGATTCTTCATTTGTCACACCTTCATCCACTACAACATAGCAATGTTTCTTGTATTTTCCTTTGAATTTCTTTAACTTCTCTTTCTTATCAGTGCTAGGACAATTAGAAGCTATGTGTCCAATAATACTACAAGAGAAATACTTCAAGGGTAATTTACCTCTATACTTTCTAGTACCTCTAGAGAATATTTTAGTCAATAATGTCTCAAGTTCCATCAGATGATATTCTTCATCAATGCCACCTCTATTACTGCCATGACTAGCTCTATAGTCATGATTATGAAAAATGTCCTTTCCTTTCCTCACAGATGTACTGGTTACAAAAGCCTTAAAAGAATATAAAGAAGGTTTAGAAACACTATTATCAAAACTGTTTAACACTATTATCTCAATTCTTGAATTGCAGAAACTCTAATAGGATATTGAGGTAAGAGAGTGTTGGTATTTTGGATGTGTTGCATTGGTTTTGTCATTGATGTCAACACTTGTCAAACTTATCAGCACTTGGAGATTATATTGTTCACCGACACTTGTCAAATTTATCAGCACTTAGAGATTATTATGTTCAGTGACTTTTGCATAGTCACCAGTATCTGGTTTACCAGCAAGTTATATTGTTCACCAACACTTGGAATGACTTGGAGATTACTTGGTTATGTCGAAGACATTGTGTGGACACTTTATTTTATTGATTTGTTCATTATTTTATTTGGGTTTTCATATTTTCTGTTACTGGAAAATAGGTCCAGGTTATGCACCGGCAACCATATCTATTCCAGATCACCACAACACGTTATGAAGATGATTTATTATTATTGTAAATGCATTGAGCCGACATTATGCATTGAATATTGATTCATTTGTAATTGATTTTATTGAAATATCCTTAGTGAGCCGACCTAATCATTTGGTCTTAGGTTATGGTATAAATATAAGATCTCATTTGTGAGATTGATATAGGATTGGGAAAAGAATTGTAATAAGGTATATGCGAATATTAGCAGAGTTATACACACAGACATCATTCAAGATTGAAGGAAGGTTTGAAGAAGGCAAATCAGAGCTAAATCGATACTGAATCCAATATGTGAAGATGCTATTTTGAGTAGTACATTATCATTGGATTTAACCATCCAATTGTACTCAGTGTGACTCCTATTTTGTGATTGAGCAATGAGCTCTAGGCAATTGTCCTTTCTCCATGTGCAGACTCCATATTGTATACACATACTATCTGTAGTAGTATCATTTGATTGTGGGTAAGGTTTCCCATGGTGGTTTTTCCCCTTACAGGGTTTCCATGTTCAAATATCTGTGTTATGTGTTGTGGATGTTATTGTCTTTATGTTTCTTGCATTAATCTTTACCAGTACTACAATTAACTGATAACACTGTCTACCAACATAAAGTTTGGTTTACCAATATTAAGCATTAAGTTTGACTAAGTTTATTTTGGTTTGAATTTATTGGACAAATGATTCACCCCCCCCCCCCCTCTTAGTTGTCTCCGGGACCTAATAATTGGTATCAGAGCCTAGTCCTCTTTTTGCAGAAGTTTAACATCTTGAGGAGATCCTATGGCTTCTAACTACTTCAGGAAGGACAGTCTGAAACTTGATGGAACTAACTATGGCATATGGAAGATCAGGATGGAGACACATTTGAATTGCATTGGAAAGGACATATGGGATGTTACAAAGAATGGTTATGTTGCTCCTAATAAAGGTCAACGTAATCCACCAACCTTGGCTAAAGATGAGAAAAGTGATTGCAAAGCAAGAGAAGCACTTTTGAGCACATTGTCAGATCAACAAATCATGGGATTATCAGATAGATCTACTACTAAAGCTATTTGGGACAAATTGGAAACATTGAATGAAGGAGATTCCACAGTCAAAATTGCAAAACTTGAATGCTTTCGGGTCAGGTATGAAAATCTCAAAATGGAAGAAGATGAAAGGATTTCTGCTTTTATGGAAAGAGTAAATGAAATTGTTTTGGGTATACAGTGTTGTGGAGGAACCTTAACTAAAGATGAAATTGTTTCTAAAGTTTTAAGAGAATTTCCACCAGCATATAAAATGAAAGTTACTGCTGTAAATGAATTGTGAATAATGCCTAATACATCAGTACCTAGAGACACTTTGGTTGGAAAACTTTCAGCTTTTGAACTTGAGGAATTTGGTCCTATTACTACAATAAAGATAGATCTAGCTTTCAAGGAATCAACATCATCTGCATCATCATCATCATCATCATTTGATAAATCTGATTGGAAATCCTTTTATGCAAGAGAACTTGAAGAAAGCAAAAAGGAGAATGAAAAACTGGAGGAACTTGAAGCACTATTTGCAAGGAAAATGCCTAAAGGTCTAGTTGGAAGTAAGTATGAAGGTAAAGCACCATTTAAATGTTTTAACTACAATAAAGTTGGTCACATGGCATCTAGGTGTCCTGATATACATGCAAGATTGAAAGAAGAAGCTAAAAGAACATATAAGCCTAGCCCTGAATATCAGAGATACAGATTTAAGAAGAAAAGAGACAAATCTTGTTACTATGTTGACGAAGGAGTTATTGATGATTCTGATGAAGAACTGAAAGACAATGGATGGGATTTTTTTGCTATAACAGAAGATCAACTAGCACCTATTGTTCCACTGGTAGAGCAGGCCCTGATAGCTAAAATTGAAGATGAGGATGAATGGATCATTGATTCAGGATGTTCACATCATATGACTGGTGATAAAAGTAAATTCTTAACCTTTCAAGAATACAATGGAGGTCTAGTAAGATTTGGAGATGATAAAGCTTATTTGATCAAAGGAAAAGGCATTATATCTTTTGATGGTAAGCACAATACTGATAATGTTTACTATTTTGAAGGATTGAAGCATAATCTTTCAAGTGTTGGTCAATTAGTTGAAAAAGGGATTTCAGTTACAATTCAAGAATGGTAAATGCACAATCATGAACAAAACTAGTTTGGAAATTGCAACCGGTAATCAGACTAGAGGTAATATCTTTCATTTGAATAACTATGAGAAAGCATGCTTGATTGCACATATTGATGAAAGTTGGTTATGGCATAAGAGACTTTTTCATGTAAATTTTGATTGCATTGTGAAAATTGGTACAACTAAAGCAGTAAGGGGTTTACCTAAGATTGTTAAACCTCACAATCCTGTATGTAAGGAATGTCAATTTGGAAAGCAAGTTAGAGCATCTTTTAAGAGTATTCCAGAAAAATCCAATAATGTTCTTGACTTAATTCATACTAATTTATGTGGTCCAGCAAGAACTAGAAGTTTACAAGGAGATAGATATTTTAGGCTAATCATTGATGACTATTCTAGAATGTGCTGGGTTACTTTTCTCAGGGAGACATTAGAAGCTTTTGAGAAATTCAAACTATTCAAGGTGATGGTAGAGAATGAAACTGGCAAGAAAATCAAATGTTTGAGATCAGATCAAGGAGGTGAATTCACATCTAAGGAATTTAATACATTTTGTGAAGTGAATGGAATCATAAGACAGTTATCGGCACCCCAAACACCCCAATAGAATGGAGTTGTGGAAAGAAAAAACAAAACTATTTTGGATGCATCTAGAAGCATGATATCAGAAGAAAATCTACCTCATGTATATTGGAGAGAAGCAATGAATACAATAGTCTACACATTCAACAAAGTTCACATCAAAGGTGAAACTGGTAAGGCCCCTCATGAACTATGGTTTGGTAATACTCCTACTCTTAAATATTTTAGAATATTTGGAAGTAAATGCTATATTAGAAGAGATGAGTATATTGGAAAATTTGATCCTAGAAGTGATGAAGGAATATTTCTTGAATATTCATCTAAGAGCAAGGCATATAAATGTTTTAACAAGAGATTGCAGAAAATTGTTGAAATTGCAAATGTGAATATGGATGAACAGTTCAGAGGAAATTCAAGGTACATGGACTCTAAACCAGAAATAGAGTTAATAATAAATGAACCTACAATGAGTACACTAGTACATAATGTGATGAATAATGATGAATTGTAAATACCCAATAGATACTGAGAGGGGGGGTGAATCGGTATAGATAAAAACTTCTTAAACAACTTAAACTGCAAAGACTGCACTAACTAGTAAACATCCTCACTGTTACTATTTACTAAGTTGTCATTAGTTTTATGCCCAAAGTCATCCTATATACTCTAGTCAGTTAATACTACAAAAATGTCTAGTCAGTAATTACTAAGGCTATCAGTGTTGGTTACAGAAGAGAGACTAGTCACCGAGATGAGACACACCAAGCTGTCTACCGAGTAAAGTTCATATGTCTACCGAGCAACAAAGAAGGTATACCAAGTTAATCTGAACTGAGTGGAAACGTGTTACTAGATTCAATGAACCTAGACACACATGTGAAACGTGTTATAAGATTTAAGAACATGGAACCGTTATTACATAGGAAATTGCATTTAAATATTTTGTATGATTTTGAGGAAGAATAACCAATGAAATAATTTCTATATTTATTCATTCAATAAAACATGTTTGTATGATCAAAGCATGAACACATCACTGTCTTAGAGATCTATATAAACAGAATGATCTGAGTATTTGAAATGAGAGTTGAAAATCAAAATCATGAGAGAAGATAAGATGTGATGATTGACAGAGATATTCAGAGGTCATTGAGAAGGTTTTCAAAGAACAATTTAAGAGACAGAGTATACAGAAGTGGTTACCGAGTTGATTTATCAATTACCGAGGTATGCTATGAGCAAGGTAATTTCCTATTGAGCACATAGACTCTGCTATAACATTTCAGATGTAAAGTTGCAGATATTTTGTAAATTTTTTGACCTTTAACCGGGTAAAAGACTCTAATAAAGTCTATAAATTGTAAAGCCTTTAACCAGGTACAACATTTTTGTAAAAGTGTTTGTAAAATCCTTTAGAAAGGTAGATCTAAATATCTTTATACTCCTAACAGGGTAAGCTATCAGAAATAGCTAAACATGTAGCTCTAACCAAGCAATCTTGATTATTGCAGTAGTGAAGTTGTGGGTGCCATCGCCATTGCAGTTTTTCTCTCTAACCAAGAGTTTCTGCATGACCAAAAATCTTTGAGTTATGGAGTGAAATTTGTATGGATGTTATTTCTATGATTATGTTTTAGAATTATATATTATGAGATCAACAATACTCAGCTTGTGTTTATTAGTAAAATTGTTTTTCAAGAAACTTTTTGAAGTACTGATTCACCCCTCCCCTCTCAGTACATTAGCTTTCCTAGTCGGACCTAACAATTGGTATTAGAGCTCAACTCTTGGTAAAGGGATTAATAGCCTAAAGAGAAAGATCCTATCAATGGAAGGCTATAAACAATCACGAAAAATTGTGAATCTTCAAGAAGAATTGGATCATGCTAATCATGTGATTGCAAATATGTAGAGACAAATGCAAAGATCACTGAAAGTTAGAAGAAGGTTGTCTGATGATTTATAGGACTCACAAGAGTTGGTGGAACAAATTGAGACATGATTTGAGAACAACATATCAGAAGAGTATGAAGAAATGATTGAAGAACTGAAAGAAAAGAACAAAGCACTGAATGAATAGCTAAAAGCAATGAGAAGGGAACATGAGTACTTTAGCACCCAGATGACTGAAAATCTTGATACATTGAGAACAACTGAAGATAATATGCGAAATATAGAAAGAGAAAAACAACAGCTAGAAGTAATGGTGTCTGCAAAGAATGATGAAATATCAAAGATGACTGGAGTTCAACATAATTTGTTTGATCAATTGGGTTATGCACATCATGAAGCAACTCTATAAGAAAATGAGAACCAAGCATTGAAACTTGAATTATCAAGATTGACCGATGAACTAGAAGCAGAAAAGAAGTCAAAAGAAACACTGAAGAAAAGTTATGAAGCATCAAGAATGTTTGATGAGCAACTAAACATAAGATCACATAACAAATCTATGGGACTCAGTTATAAAAGAAACAACTCTACCGAGAAAGGGATCAACACCACTGAGAAAGGAGAATCATCAAAAAGGGTTGGAAACAAATATAAGATGAAGGACAAGAAGCCTATTTGCAACTACTATGGAAAACAAGGACATACTGCCAACGTTTGGAGAATCAGAAAAGGTAAGCAACCGAATGTTACTAGGTCTAATGGTTATTGTTACAATTGTAGTAAGTATGGTCACACATCTAAGAAATGTAAGACAAAGTCTATTAACAATTATCAGAAGGCAAAATTCAAAGGGTTTTGCAAAAATTGCAATAGATATGGACACAATACCAAGAATTTTTGGTTTAAGAAGAAAAACTATATGTGGCCTCCACACCGAGAAAATACTAGAAGCTACCGAACTCACATAGATCTCAATCAACAATATACTTCAGTACCATGGGATTACAATACAAGAATATGGTGTGAATGTTGTGGAAGATATGGACATATAAGTGCTAACTATATGATAAGGTTTGGAATGAACAACCGGAGATCATGTAGAAATCCTGGAATGGCATGCTTTCGTTGTCACAAAGTTGGACACTTGGCTAAAGAGTGCAGAGATCAACCCAGAGGAGATACTAAGGAGATAAGAAGCAAATTACAAAAATTTTGGAAAAAGAAGGAAAATGGGTCAACTAATGAAGGAAGCACCTTACCTACTAAGTTAGGTGCATCTACTTTGAATTAATTAATAAAGGTATGGAGGGACCGCATTTTCACAAGGTTAGATCTTAACAGTTCCTACTTAATCATGTACATAATTCCAAAATCTGCATAGCTAAGATGCAATAACAATTTTGAAATATTATCTAGTCTTTTGAATTACCAGAGAACTCGGTGAATGTATTAAAACCTGTCTAGATGGTAAAAGCTTATAAGGGCGATAGTCAGTTTAGTGGAACCGAGTGCATTTGATGCCTACTATACCTAACTGCACTAAGCCTAATAAGGTCAAAAGGATGTATTTAAAGTACTCTACACGGTCATTTTTCACTTACCAGTTTTCAAAGAGCAGAGCTAAGAGAATCAAAGGCAATCAAACATTTTCAAGAGCAAATTCAAGGTATTATACATAATCTAAAATGCATTTTCAAGCAAGTTAACTGATCGAAATCAGTTGTGAATATTTGCATAGTATTTACTAAGTTGGAAGCATTTTCTGGTTATTTGAAACCCTAAGCTATTTTGTAAGTAGAATTTCAAGTTTGAAATGGCTCCCAAGGTGCAAAAACCCGTTATAGTTGAGACCATTGAGAAGTCGTCACTGAAATACACCTTACCTCCCAAAGTGGGCATTCCGAACCCAATGAGAAAACTGCATTCTCTCTTATTCTGGATAGGGTTCTGTTGATCAAAGATGTTATATTTTATACTAAGTGTCGTGTTGAAGAGCTAGGTCATACCAAAATTAAGGATATGTATGATGAATTGTGCACCGATGGAATCCTAGATAGCAAGTTTGACCATATCAAAGTTAAGAGATTGACCGAAGCCCTAACCTATCCTCGAGTCTTCAAACCCCAATGGGTCAAATTTTTCTTGAGCAGAGTGCATGATGATTTTATGTGGTTAGAGGATCAACCTTTCAAGATCACCAAGGAGATCATTCACATGATAATCGGATACCCTATATTTGACCTTGCCCGAGCACAGAAGATGATTTCACAGAAGGAATTGATAACATTAACCGGAGTTGAGTCAGATTGTAGAGGTCTTAAGTTGAACAATGTAACTGATGCAGAACTCAATTTTGCAATTAGAGTTATTGTTTATTGTTTCTTCCAGTCGGCAAGAGAAAATAGTGTACCGTGTGTAGTTGTAGATTTGGCTTATAAAATTGTTAAAAAGGGTATGCAAATTGATTTATATGAAGTGTTGCTGAAGAATATTTTTGAAAATCTCAACACAATAAGGAAACCAAAGAAGAATAATACTGCAAACACACTAAAGTTTGGGTCACTCTTAGTGTGTATGTTCTTCTATTTTCAGAAATTCTTTCCATCTATCGGTAACATCATTTGGGAATTACACCAACCAATCACCCATCAAATAAATGACTTCATCAATTAGCTAGGTGATAATTTCAATGTGATAATGGATGATTACTTCAACAATTTTCAGAAAAAGATGCATAGCAGCTACAGGATCCCACCTCAGCTAGTGGAAAAATACAAGGATACTATATGTTTTGAAGTGGATACTAACTACTGTTATGTCAATGTAGTAGAACCCAGGACTCAATCTTTACCACCTATGGGTTATGAGATTGATTTTGACATTGCTCAATAGTAGATAGATGCCTTTTTGGCACTTCCAAGGCATGCTACCAAGATCAGATATGGCGCCTATGAAGAGGTAAAAGAAAAAGTAAAAATGAGCATTGTAGTACCGAAGGCTACAAGAAAAGCCAGCAAAATGATCAAGGATTTAACTGAAAAATTTGGAGAAGGTTCTACCTCCACACCTACTAAGCCAGCAAGTAGGAAAAATGATCAACTTTTGATCGAGGAAGAATCTTAAGCTCAAGAAGCTGCAATTACACTTAGCACCGAGTTGCCAAAGGGAAAAAATTTGAAAAGAAACAAATAGGATACAACCAAGGTATCACCGACCCCACTAGTAAAGCGACCGAACACTAGATCATCTGCTGTGTCACCCGGTAAGAGGTAGAAAAATGTTGAAATGCCTAAGGTTACAAAAAATTATAAAAAGAAGACCAGAAGACTAATTTTGGATAAAGAGTCAAGTGACACAGAGTCTGAAGATGCAAATTGTATGGTGGAAAAGTGGGCTTATAAAACTAAATATGTGAAAATATTGTTAAATAACTAGTCCACACACACACACAGGACTTCTTGATGCAAGCTATGGAGTAACGTAGTGTTACTCAGCTTCCCAAGGAGGGTCCCATGGTTCTCTATCTCACAATGTCCCTCAAACCAACATTTTTGCTCTCAGATTACTGAGCAAAATGGTTTAGGGATGGCAAATATGAAAACAAGAGATGCTTTGATAAATTTTAGTATGAAATGGATATTAAGCTATGTATGATCTTAGAAATGCAATAAACTAAATGATAAGATGACAAGATTAGTATGAATACTATCCTAGCATACTATATTTAGTCTATGATTGAGCTAAAATGATAAATAAATTACTCTAAACATGCATATTTAGTCTATATTCCTGATCTAAAAGAGGCTAAATACTGAGCATATATGAAATGAAAGCTTGAAAGAATTTGAGCATAAGTGTGATGCTACAAATTTGAAGGATGATTTATAAAAATGGAGGAATGAGAGCTCTATTTATAGCACAAACAGGGCAATGGATGGTCAGGATTGAAAGGTTTAATCAAGGGTTGAGTTTGAAAGTTGGGAATCCATGTTTGTAATTGGCACCAATGAAATGGTGACAAGTGTCAACATAAGATTGGGTTGAAAGAAGGGGTTGGAGACATTGAATGCCTGAGAAGACCTCATGGTTATCTAGAGGTTAAGGGTCAAGTCTAAGTTAGGATTACCCATTGGATTAGGAGTTAATCCAAGGATAAACCTTTGTGCAAATGATTAAGAGATAATCATGGTCAAAGCATTAAAGGCCTGATGAGACCCTTGGGTTGGGTAGAGGTTGAGTCAAAACAAATGTTTTAACCATGTAGGAGGGTTTGGGTTAACCATTAATGGTTATTGGAGACTTTGTGGATTAAGTGGTTGAAGGTTGGAGGCTTTCAAAGGTTATCCAAAACTTTGAGACATTTAGTGGTTGAAGGTTGAAAGCCTTTAATGGTTATTGGAGACTTTGAGGTTTGAGAAGTGACTTCTCTTTGTTTAGGGATGTGACAAAGTTTAGAGGAAGAGTTAGGTTAATTAGAAGATTCTAGAAGGGTTTAGAAAGGGGTTTGGGATTTTGCAAGTGGATGGGGGGGATAATAGGATTTAATTGATTTAAATGATTTAATTCAATTTGGTTGTAATTTGGGGAAATTAAATAAATTAGATTTATTCAATTTAGGATAACCATTTAATTAAATTTGAATTTAATTAAAAGTGGCTAGGGGGATTTAATTGAATAAAATGATTTATTCATTAAATGGGTATAGTGAATTTTATTGAGTAATTTACTTAATAAAATAGAAGAATGTGGATAATTTAATTAAATTGGATTTAATCAAATAGAGAAATGAACATAAAATATTCATTTTAGGAATATGGTCATTTTTATACGTCTACATTTTGCCCCTCTTTGAAGTGACATGTGTGCACATGTTATTTCAAAGAAAAATGATGTGTTTTTGTGATTTATGATCAAATGCAATTTTTGTTGTGTCGCTCTTTGATTTGCAAGTCATGCCCTAGATTCGATATTTAATGTGTGATGCCCCAGATTCGATATTTGATGGTGATGCACCCTCGGGAGATAACTCAATATTTTTTTGAAAATTTTTTATTTTAATTTGATGAAGTGTGAATGATGTGTATGATTTCGTGCATGTATAATGTGTGTAAATTGATTCATCTCCCGATAAGTTACAAATTTTTTGGGATAGGGGAGACTGCGACCATATTACAGGTCCATTTGGCTAACCCTAATTTCATTTTCCTCCTATTAAAGGGGAAAAGGGCTCAAATTAGGTTCATTTGTGCTTTGTTGACTTTGAAGAAAGAGAATTTGTTCTGGAGAGAAAATGCTGATTCCCTATCGCAGACACCGATTTGAGCGCGTTCGGAGGTACCGGAGACCTGTAGCGTGTGGACCACCAGTAAGTCAACATTTTTGACCCCTTTTTGACTTTTCATTTTGTCATTTTTAGTCATTTTTTGAATTTTAAAGTTTGGGCTTTTTGGTTTAGCGCGTCTAAGGCCTAGAGTAGTGCATACGAAGTTTAGAGTAGCACATCGAAGTCAATTTTAGGGGTTGCATCCGAAAAAAATAGGCTAGCGCATAAAATTATTAGGTTAGCGCGTGCAAATAGAATAGCATAGGGTAGCTGTCGAGTAGTGCGTCGGGGGGATAGATTAGCGCGTAGGGGTGACCTAGCGCATAGGGGGCGTAGGGGTTCACATAGGAAAGGGGGTTTATCGCGTAGGGTTAACCTAGCGCATAGGGCCAAATGGGTAGTGCATAGGAGAGATAGTCTAGCACGTGGGAGTGTTTTAGTGCATGGGGTGGGTTAGGTAGCGCATGGTGGGGTAAATTTAGCGCGTGGGCAGAGTCTAGCGCATAGGATAGATAGATTAGCGCGTAGGGGAGATAGCCTAGCACATGGGAGTGTTTTAGCGCATTAAATAACTGTTTTAGCACATCTGAAAAAAATTTGTAGAGTTGGTCGAGTTGAAAATTTGTTGTGTTTGCCTGTCGTGTTTTGATGAATTTATCCAATATGAGCGTTTGTATAACTTGTTTTGATTTGCGATTTTCCAAGTTATGTATAGATATCAATCTGTTGTATTGATCAGAATATGATGCATTTGCATGATCTGTTTCAAGTTCAATGTGTATGAAAGCCTGAGTTGTATTACAAGCCGATATGGGTTGGAAACTTGAGTTGTTTTACAAGCTGATATGGGTGGGAAACTTGAGTTGTTTTACAAGTTTATGTGATTTTGGTACTTGAGTTTTTTTACAAGTTTTGATATGGTGTTTGATAACTTGAGTTGTTTTACAAGTTTGATATGAAATGATAGGATTTTGAACTTTGATATAGATGAGCAAATGTTTCATGTTGTTGATGTAAGATTGAATTTGATATCTTTATTTTGATGTGGAAACTGATATTGGATTTGTTTTGCTTGTTAACAGGAGCGATTGGGCGTGGTACAGTCGAGAGAGAGATTCCCCAGATCGTGGACATTGATACTGAAGTTGTCACAGGCTGATTTGGACATTATTGAGAGATGTGGTTTGACGTCGCTCCTGGATATGCCTCGGTTCACTGTGAATCAGGGGCTTTTGACAGCTTTGGCAGAGAGGTGGCATAGTGACACCAACACCTTTCATTTTGCTACGGGAGAGATGACAGTCACACATGAGGACTGTTATCGGATTTTGCGCATTCCTGTGGTAGGTGCACTTCTACCATACGAGTAGTCAGAGGAGGGTGGCATAGAGGCACTGCGTCAGATATTTCATGATGATACTGTCTGTGGCTATGAGATCCCCTAGCAGGAGTTTTTGGATCTAGACTATGCACCACTGCCTTCCGTACTAGCAGGTTTCATTGGGGGATTCCTTTTTCCTGATCGCAGGTCAAAGGGATTCTCGGTGGGATGGGGATTAGTTTTGGAGGAGATGGTTACACAGGACTAGAGATTTGCATGGGGGTCAGCGATGTTGGCCCATCTTAACAGGAGCCTTCATGAGGTAGTATACCTCGATTACGGTAGCTTATCAGCTGGCGTGACATTATTACAGGTATGGTGCTGGAAGCATATTCCAGCAGCGAGGCCACTGGCAGATAGGGACAGGCCCGTAGGTGCAGCATATGCCTACGGATACAGATGTCTAGTTGTCCAGCGTAAGCTGGGCAAACTAGAGCATTGGAGGAGGGTTTTTGATGACATAGATATGGTCACCTGGCGACCATATATAGGCTGTGAGGTATGGGCTGAGGATGGGCTGGAGATGCCCTTTGTATTTATGATGAGGTACCTGATTGGGAGGACCCCGTACGTTATAGAGAGATTCCTGGTGACCCAAGTTTTGAGACAGTTCGAGCGCCAGCAGAGTATTCCATAGGGAGCTTGCCTTTATGCATGACGGTAGTAGGATATAGCTGATTGGGGGCCGACTATTGATAGTGCGGTAGCAATAGAGGAGTTTATAGGGTTGGCTGGGTAGATATGGGACTATGCCCCAGAGATCTAGGATGCAGGGATGACAGATGAGTTCGCTCGTTTGTTTGCTGCACGAGCGGTGGCCAGGATCTCTGACCCGGAGGACATGAGGCCAGCATTTGATTCAGATGGGGAGGAGGGAGACAGGGGAGATGATGGAGATGATGGGGATGATGGAGGAGGAGGACGTAGAGGAGCCAGAGGGAGGTAGGGAGATAGAGGGAGGAGAGGTGTGGATATAGCTGTTAGGCTGGGGAGGATAGACAGGGGAGAGGCGGATTGGCTATCGGAGTTGGTGGAGAGGGGAGAGTGGGGGAGGCGTTAGCTACAGAGGGTGATGAGGATGAGCCTAGCCGACCAGTTTAGAGGAGGAGGACAGATGTGCTCCCACCTCCAGCACTGAGGACAGGTCGAGTGGGTGGGGTTCCTCTAGCATAGGTACCCTTATAGGTTCAGGTCCCAGGACATATGGAGGATGCCCAGATCCGAACCTTACAGATTACTATGTAGCAGCTGCAGACATAGATTTTGACTTATCAGTGATAGATCTCGTAGTTGACCACTAAGAGAGATACTGAGATTGAGCGGTGGGGATGAGCGGAGGAGACGGTGGCTATCATGCAGAGAGCAGAGGCGGGTGGTCCCATGAGAGACACCTTGAGAGAGCTGGCGCTGAGAGCCCAGGAGGTGGAGTATTATAGGCGGCATTATGAGGTTGCATTACCCAGGGACCGACGAGTGCAGAGTTTTACACAGTCGAGATCCAGCTGATCTCGAGCTACTGGGTCATGGTCTGAGAGCCGAGGGGTGACAGGGCCACCGAGACAGGACCCTCCTAGAGATCCAGGGGCGGGTGCTTCTGGAGCGAGACCATCTCCGTCAGGAGATAGTCATACTTGAGAGACATGGTCTCTGTTGTATTTTTTTGAGCATTGTATTCGTTGTACTGGACACAGTTTTGACACATTTTGTACATTTGGATCATTTTGAGATATATATATGGATGGCACCATTTTTGATCATGTGATGTGTATATGGATGCATGTTTTGTGAGTTACTTCCTTTCTATATGATGATGTAATGTTTACATAGATGATGTAATGTGTGATGCAGGATATATGCTTTTATATGCTGTGAGATGTATCTTGAAAATGAGATGTATGTTGTGATATGCAACTTATTGTAATACGATATGATGTAAAATGATGTAATAATGATGTAAGAATGATATGCAACTAATGATGTAAGAATGATATGCAACTAATTTGTAAAATGATATGCAAACATGTAAAATGATATGTAGCTAATGATGTAAGAATGATATGCAAACATGTAAAATGATATGCAGCTATGTTTTTGGTAGCATCCCTCATTCTGTATTTGCCATCCAATATAACCATTCGTTTGCTTTCTTTGTAAATATCATCATGGAGCATTTATTGGTTTTTGGATATGTTGAAAATGTATACAAGCATAATGGTATAATTGAACCATAATGACCTGAGTAAAATTTACATGATATTTGATGTTGCAAGATAGCACAAGTGTCAAGGTATAATTGAACCAGGACGACCTGAGTGCGCATTGCGTAAATAGACAAGAGTAGATCATTTATATGCGTGAAATGGAATCAGGCCTTCAGTGATATATAATGTATCACGTCTCGAGGCAAATATTCACACAATATAAGTGATCGCCTCCCAGACAGAAGACTAATAAAAATATTGGAGTTTCCTCATGATCTCTAGCTTTGAAGCATTTTATGAGATAAGGAGAAGATTCCGATAATTTAAAAAGTTCAAAATGCAAAACTAGTTAAGAGTTTATGTGATAATGCAACATTTAGTACTTCAAAAAATCATCCATCCTTGATATTTGTGTGAATTGTTTTTGTTTTGGTTGTTGCGATGAAGCGTAGTTGTGTTTGTTGGATGTCATGCTTCTGATTTTTGTGATTTTTGTGATGTTTGGAATGTTTACAAAGTTTTTAACCAATTAATGCCCCTAGCTGAGTGTGCCTCTTGATGTGAATATGTACAGTGATTCCCAAGCCATGGTGGAATGCAGTAAGAGGATAGATACAGATGGATAACCCAGGATAGTGACTACGCTAAGTATGTCCTGAATGGATATATGCTAAGTGTTGGGTGATGGCCGATAGTGTTTTGATGGATAAATGGCATGGATATAGATAAAGGAGCCGTTCTTTCACAAGGGCTCCTGTTTACCAGGTTTTCACCATTTGTTTTTATTGTACTTTGTATTTTTGCTTTTTCTGGATTTTTTTTTATTTTTTTTATTTTTTGTTTGTTTTTGGCTTTTTCCATGCACTAGGCTACTTTAAGTATAGTACTTCTTCAGATGAATGCTTTTAGTTGGATCATCGAGCACATCTCCTTTAGAATTTGTTAGCTGATAGGCACCTGATCCATAGACTGATATGATGACATAGGGACCTAACCAGTTAGGTTCAAATTTTCCTATCTTTTCTCTATCTTATTGTTTTCTTGGGTTTTCTTTGAGGACTAGGTCACCAACCTTGAAGTTGTAGGGGATGACTTTATGATTGTAGCTCCTGCACATACGTTGCTGATATGCTTTGAGATGAGTATAAGCATGCTGACGTCTTTCATCTAATAGTTCAAGTTTTTGCAGTCGGTTAACTCGATACTTTTCATCAGGGATTAAACCTTTCAAAGAGACTCTGAGAGATGGGATTTCTACCTCCAGGGGTAAAATAGCCTCTGACCCATATACCAATGAGTATGGTGTTGCTCCTGTAGGTGTGCGAATGCTGGTTCTGTATGCCCAAAGTGCTGGATTGAGTTGTACGTGCCAATCTTTGCCTGCATCATTTACTATTTTCTTTAGGATTTTCAAGATTGTCTTGTTAGATGCTTCTGCTTGACCATTACCCTATGGGTAGTATGGTGTAGAAAACCGATGTTGGATTTTGAATTTGTCACATAGTTCCTGTACATCTTGGTTTTTGAAAGGTCATCCATTATCTGTGATGATTGAACTTGGAATACCATATCTACAGATCAGATAATTTAGGATAAAAGAGGCAATTTGTTTCCCCGTTGCTGTGGTCATGGGAACTGCTTCTATCCATTTGGTAAAGTATTTTGTTGTAGTTATAATGAACTTGTGTCCATTTGAAGATGAAGGATGAATTTTGCCAACCAGGTCTAGTCCCCACTGACAAAAGGGCCAGGATGTTGTAAATGGCTATAGTTCCTGTGTGGGTGCATGTATCAGATTGCCATGGATCTGGCATTTAGGACATTTCTTGGCGAAATGATATGAGTCTTTCTCCATTGTAGGCCAGTAGTATCCCATCCGTAGAAGCTTTTTAGCAAGAGTAGTGCCACTTGAATGTGTGCCACAAATACCTTCATGAAGCTCGTGTAAAGCCGAATCAGAATCATTAAGATCAAGACAACGAAGAAGAGTACCATCTAGACCTTGATGATATAAAGTATCAACGGTAAGGGTATAACGGGTAGCTTGTCAGATAAAGTTACATTTTTGGTTACGGTATTGGTCAATGGGTAAGATATTATGCTTGAGATAGTCATATATTGGTCTATATAACGGAGAATCTAAACCGGTCAAGGCATAGATAACTTGGGATTCAGAGTGGTCATAGGCGGGGGAGAACAGTTGCTTTACCAAGAACTCATAACGACTTTGTTGCTCTGGAATTTGTAGTAGTGAAGTGATAGTAGCCATTGCATCGACTACTTTGTTGTTCAACCTTGGTATTTGTTCGAAGGTGATGTGCACAAAATACTTTTTGAAGTCATCCACCATCCATTTGTAGGGTAGTAACTTGTCATCCTTTGTCTGATAGTTGTTATTGATTTGATTAACAACTAGTTGTGAGTCTCCATAGACTTTTAATTCTGTGATTTTACATTCAACAACCATTTTGATGCCTATAACTAATGCCTCATATTCTGCCACATTATTTGTTCAGGGAAACATAAGCCTATATGATCTTGGCATAGTGTGTCCTTCAGGAGTGATGAATAGAATGCTGGCCCCTGAACCATGTTGTGTATAAGATCCATCAAAGTATAGGGTCCATTGTTTGGAAGAAAGAGCAAGAACATCCTTGTCTGGAAATTCAATCTCCATGGTTTGTTTTCCTGGTAGTGGTGCTTCAGCCAGTTGATCTGCAATTGCTTGTCCTTTGATGGCTTGTCTTTCTGTGTAGTGGATGTCAAATTCACTGAGAATCATGACCCATTTAGCCAATCGGCTTGTAAGAGCTGCCTTGCTGAGTAAATATTTGAGAGGATCAATTTTTGCTACTAGCTTTATAGTGTGTGCTAGCATATAATGTCGGAACTTCTGAGATGCAAAGTCCACTGTTAGGCAAGCCTTTTCAATGAATGTATAGTTGAGTTCATAGCCATTCAATGTCCGACTGATGTAGTATATAGCGCATTCCTTTCCTTGTTGATCTTCTTGTGCCAATAGTGCCCCCAGTGAAATATCTGTTGTTGAGATATATAGAATAAGTGGCTTTCCTGCGACTGGTGGTACTAGAACTGGTGGATTCATCAAGTATTGTTTGATTTGGTAGAAAGATTCTGCACACTTAGCATCCCATCTGAATGGTACATTTTTGTGTAGCAAATGGTTAAATGGCAGGCTTTTATCTGCTAATTGAGCAATGAATCGCCTAATTGATTGAAGTCGTCCCTGTAGAGATCTGAGTTGACTGATATTCTTTGGTGGCGGCATGTCCATGATGGCTTGTACCTTTGCTGGATCAACTTCAATACCTTTAGCTGAGACTATGTAGCCTAGTAATTTACCTGATGTAACCCCGAAGACACACTTCTTAGGGTTGAGTCAGACTTGAAATTTCTGCAATCAATCAAAGATCTTTGTTAGGATGCCGAGATGTTCAGCTCTGGTGAAGGATTTAGCTAGTAAATCATCCACATAATCTTCCATAAATGTGTGCATCATATCATGGAATATTGTTGTCATTGCTCTTTGATAAGTGGCTCCTGCATTCTTTAAGCCAAAAGGTATAACCTTCCAACAGTACGTTCCCCAAGGATAGGTGAATGTTGTTTTGTCTTGATCTTCAGGAGCTATTTTGATTTGATTATAGCCTGAGAAACCATCCATTAATGAGAGCATTGCATGGCCCACTGTGAGATCTACAATTATATCGATACTGGGCAGAGGAAAATCATCTTTTGGACAAGCTTTGTTGACATCCCTAAAGTCAGTGCATATTCTGATACTACCATCTGGTTTTGACACTAGAACGATGTTGGAAATCCATTCTGCATAGTCAATAGGTTGGATGAATCCGACATCTAGTAGTTTCTTCAGTTCAGTTTTGACCATGAGTGCCACCTGTGGATTCATCTTTCGTAGCTTTTGCTTGACTGGCTTGACTCCTATAGAAATGGACAAGTGATGCATGATTAAGTGTGGATCGACTCTGGGCATATCAGCATATGACCAAACAAAGTTAATTTGTTGTCCTTTAAAGAAGAAGATGAAGGCCGATCTTTCTTCTTCTGTCAGAGATTCTGCAAGGTGTATGTTTCTGGCTGCTTCTGTGGTACCAATGTTGATTGATTGATTGGGCTCAATCAATATGGGTGATCGCTCATGAAAATGTATAGGAAGAGTGTCAAGTCTCCCATCGTTAGGTGCCTTAAAAAGGTTTTCACCTTCAGATGCGTCCTTTATTTTTACTTTTTTGAGATCTAGAGCTGCCATTGACTAGTTTTCAGCATCTGATTCTTTATTTGGTTCATTTTTGTGACTGAGAGACTTGGCACTCCTTGATGGATAGATATCGTTATTTTGTTCACTGGTAGAGCCTATTTCTGGATTTACGGTACATAGGTAATGTATAATAGATTCATCATCTGGGAAAATGGGTATATCATGGGTTTTAGGTTCATCCCAGTCGATGAGGTCAGGAAAGACAAGTGGTAAAGAATCATTGGGTGGATCCAGTTCTGCTACTATAAGTGTGAGGACAAAGTTTTCATTGTGATGGTTTGTGGTTGTAAAGTAGCCCAGGGTTTCATCAAGGTCTTTGATGGTATCATCTTCCACATAGACTTGTTCGTAATGTTTCTGTTCGCTTCCCTTAGCATCATAAATATTTTGTGGTCCAAATTCAAGAGGTCTATCTTCTACGTTATGTTCTTCTTGAGAAATGGATATGGAATCAGTATCATCTAGGATATTTTTAGTAGCATCGGAGTAGGTACCCCATTCATATTCATTGGAATCTATCTCATAGGCATCATCCCAGATTCTATCTGTGCTGCAAACAGGTATGTTGTATGGTGAAAACAAATCTTTGATGATGGATACTATTTTGATATTTTGTGTTTATTCTGTATCCGATTCGTCTTCCACTTGCTGGATTTGTTCATAGATTGTGTTTCCCTGGGGAGAAATGATGGTTTCTTGTGAGGATATGATTTGTTCTTGAGACATTGGTGTTTGAATATGAGCTACTGCTATAGATATGGCCTTTTTATGATTTAGAAGCTTTCGCTAATGCAATTGCTGATCTTGATGCTCTCGTGCCTTGCGGATTGTTTCTATTGATTCAAAGAGTGCTTCCTGCTAGGAGTCTTCGTTGTACTTCTTCTTTACCTTCCATTGAGGCTTTGCAGTTGTGCGTGGTGGCCATTTCAATAGGAATGTGAATTTAGAACCCAATCCTGCTTTGTTTCTACTAGGTTGTGAAGGAAGATCTATAGGTTTCGTGACTCCTTCCTTATGCTTCCCAATAGGTCCTTTACCTCCATATCCCATTTGTTTCATGATTAAGTATCCTTTCCCATATAGGTGTGTCGGTAGAACAATGTCCAGAGCGGCTGCTCTATTATTTTCTTCTGCATCTTTGTATAACCAGTTAAGGATGTCTTTGTCTTCTGATTCATGTGCTAGAGTACCCAATTGGATGAAGGTACCATCAAATTTAGTGATGGGTTGAGTGGCCAGATGTGTTGATGTAGTAGGTAAACCATGTGATCTAGGTGATGTTGGCAATTTGGCCAAACATAAAGGTTCCAAAGAGTACTCTCCCATGCCTTGGTCTTTGATTTGCATCTTCTGCTTGAAGTCTTTAAACAAGGAGTTGGGTTTTGCTGGTTGGAGATCTGATGTCAAGGATCGCTGCTTCTCTCTATTATGAGGAACATAAATGTATGGTGGAAAAGTGGGCTTATAAAACTAAATATGTGAAAATATTGTTAAATAACTAGTCCACACACACACATAGGACTTCTTGATGCAAGCTATGGAGTAACGTAGTGTTACTCAGCTTCCCAAGGAGGGTCCCATGGTTCTCTATCTCACAATGTCCCTCAAACCAACATTTTTTCTCTTAGATTACTGAGAAAAATGGTTTAGGGATGGCAAATATGAAAACGAGAGATGCTTTGATAAATTTTAGTATGAAATGGATATTAAGCTATGTATGATCTTAGAAATGCAATAAACTAAATGATAAGATGACAAGATTAGTATGAATACTATCCTAGCATACTATATTTAGTCTATGATTGAGCTAAAATGATAAATAAATTACTCTAAACATGCATATTTAGTCTATATTCCTAATCTAAAAGAGGCTAAATGCTGAGCATATATGAAATGAAAGCTTGAAAGAATTTGAGCATAAGTGTGATGCTACAAATTTGAAGGATGATTTATAAAAATAGAGGAATGAGAGCTCTATTTATAGCACAAACAGGGCAATGGATGGTCAGGATTGAAAGGTTTAATCAAGGATTGAGTTTGAAAGTTGGGAATCCATGTTTGTAATTGACACCAATGAAATGGTGACAAGTGTCAACATAAGATTGGGTTGAAAGAAGGGGTTGGAGACATTGAATGCCTGAGAAGACCTCATGGTTATCTAGAGGCTAAGGGTCAAGTCTAAGTTAGGATTACCCACTAGATTAGGAGTTAATCCAAGGATAAACCTTTGTGCAAATGATTAAGAGATAATCATGGTCAAAGCATTAAAGGCCTGATGAGACCCTTGGGTTGGGTAGAGGTTGAGTCAAAACAAATGTTTTAACCATGTAGGAGGGTTTGGGTTAACCATTAATGGTTATTGGAGACTTTGTGGATTAAGTGGTTGAAGGTTGGAGGCTTTCAAAGGTTATCCAAGACTTTGAGACATTTAGTGGTTGAAGGTTGAAAGCCTTTAATGTTTATTGGAGACTTTGAGGTTTGAGAAGTGACTTCTCTTTGTTTACGGATGTAACAAAGTTTAGAGGAAGGGTTAGGTTAATTAGAAGATTCTAGAAGGGTTTAGAAAGGGGTTTGGGATTTTGCAAGTGGATGGGGGGGATAATAGGATTTAATTGATTTAAATGATTTAATTCAATTTGGTTGTAATTTGGGGAAATTAAATAAATTAGATTTATTCAATTTAGGATAACCATTTAATTAAATTTGAATTTAATTAAAAGTGGCTAGGGGGATTTAATTGAATAAAATGATTTATTCATTAAATGGGTATAATAAATTTTATTGATTAATTTACCTAATAAAATAGAAAAATGTGGATAATTTAATTAAATTGGATTTAATCAAATAGAGAAATGAACATAAAATATTCATTTTAGGAATATGGTCATTTTTATACATCTACACAAATAAATTTCAGGTTGTAAAAAGCACAAAGGAAGATGTACATAGTGTTGACAATTTTTGTGCAAAATTAAAGCAATATGGTGGATTTGGGTCATTTAGATATGTAAAATATGACTCCAGAATAGAAGAGAAGAGGCAAATAGAAGAGTCAATAGTTTGTACACTTCTCAAGTTCTCAGTAGTTCCATTGGAAGTAACTGATTTTCTTCCAAAAGCATTGTACTCTTATATTGATAATAGATGGAAATATGCTATGGACTCAGAGAAGCAGATAAGAGAAAGAGTTTTGGTATATCTCTTTCCAGATATGTCAGTAGATGATATAAAAGATCAATTGAAAAACTACTAGACAAATTTTCAAGTAAAGCAAAAGGCCTTGAAAATGATGAATGGCCTTTATCTTGAAGTTGAGAATGAAACTAAAGAAAAATGGAAGGAAATATTCAGAATTCAGACTAAAGAGCCTAAAGGTGAAGTGGAGATAGTTGACATCACCGAGCAAGATCCTGCTTCCACTATTCAGTTAGATGAGGATGTAATGGACACTGAGGTATAGGAAGAAGAGATGATAGAAGGAAACGCCTATGCCAAACTGGTATCAAGTGAATCAGTTTTGGAACAAGTTAAGTCCTATCCTTCGGTAACCCAACAAGTTTCAGCCGAGAAACCTTAGGACACAGATCAAGGTACAGAGGGTCAAAAGGCTACACAAGGTGAATCTAGCTCTCAAGCCACCGGCGAGCAAACTTCCCAAGCACCTTCAAGCACCGAAATAGTTGCCACTGAAACCCTGAGCAAGGAAACACCGAAGGATACAATAGAGGCTACAGGAACCAACAAAAGTGTTGCCTCCACCGAGCAACATACCGAGGATGGACAAGCCTCCAAAGCCATTATACCCATTCAATCGGTGAAAGCATCATCATTAAAGGAGAATAAAACAAAGAAGCATGGTTTCAAGATAGATCTATCAAAGCCTATTGTGTTGCCAAATGTTGACATTGCAAAATTTAAAGGGCAAGCACTGATAGAATTCGGTGAGCTTTGTAAAGCCAAAGTAGAAATATAGGTACTTAGAAGAAGAACCAAGTACTTCAGAAGGTCAAAACACTATTGACAGACATGCTACCTAAAACTACTGTAAATAAAGATGTTGCCATCCATATGCAACTGGATGAACTACTCACTCAATTGGAGGCATCAGGAGTAGAAGCATCAAAATACCTTAGCAAATTGAAAGAAAAAGAGCTAACAACCAAGATGATTGAAGAAGTGTAGAAAGCAATTGCTATAGGTAAAACAAAGCTTATTGAATTCATTGCTAAGTTGTCTCCTCAAATCAAGCATATCATTTATTTATTCCAGAAGTTATGTACATTCTCATTCTTTATCAAAGATATCAAGAATAAGACTGAAGTCATTGAAAAAGAGATTACTGATCTCTCAAATAAATTGACTACCGAGCCAAATTCTATTTAGTATTTTTATACAAAACTACAAACTCTTATGGCTTAATAGTTAGAACTTCAGAATGAAGAGCACAAAATAAGGATGGATATCATGACTCTTCAAACATTATTTATTCCCCATTATCATCAGTTCAAGAGAAGATCAATTGAGCTACCCAATTGTCCACTCAAGCAGAGGGAAGCACTTTAGATGGTTTGATTTCACTATTAGCTGATATTACAGCTCAGAATTCACTAGTGGAAAGTGTCAAGGATGCACTTACCCACGCACTTACAGATGCTCGTACAAAGTATAAATCTATTTTTGATGAGTTGCCCCCACCAAATGGTAACTAGTTTTGATGTTTGTCAAAAAGGGGGAGTGTACCGAGTATACAGAGTATCCAAGTGTACAATTGAAATTTTCAGGGGGAGCATGGAATATCAAGAGCATGAAATACAAAGTATGGATCATCAAGTTATGTATAGAATATTGATAAGGGGAGTATGTATTTGAGTATAATGACTGTGAAAGTTATAAACTGGTAAAACTTAGATCTTCTTTAAAACCTAACATCTCATCTCAACTTCACCAACATGCTTAGGCAAGTAATACATCAAAAATACAATGACCATTGGATCAACTTAAATTATCGCTTAATAGAAAACACTAAAACATCACATGAAAAAGCATCACATATAATACACTTATTTTTCACGTGGAAACCCAACTAGGAAAAACCACAATGGGGATGAATACCCACAAGTTGTTCTTGAACTCTTCTGAAGTTCGCTCTGTTAGGAGCCTAGTCTGATTAAAGACTTTATAATAGGTTCTGTTAGGAACCCATCCGACTATGGATCACCCAGTTAAGGGATGGCTAAATACCCGGTTAGAGGTTAAAACCCTGTTAAAGGTTACCTTGTAAGAGGATTTGAATAACTCAATGATTTTGAGTCACCTTGTTAAAGGATTTACAAAATCTTGTTAAAGCTACCCAGCAAAGGGATTTTTCATTTGCAGAAATGGTTCAAAGTCAATAGGTAATACATTGATCTAATAATAATAGTTAATGCCAAGGTTGATCCACTTCAGTTTGTTTACATCTACAATCACACTGTATAAATCTCTGGTTACTCCTTCGGTCTGGCAGGAAATCACCTCACATACATTCATTTTCTAGCAACTTCAAAATAAAAACCATCATCGACCTTATAGACAACAATTAGGTTGGTGGCCAAAACCTAAAACCATAAGCATCTAGGCTAACAATACAGTCAGTCCAATCCTGATCATTTAATAACATTACATAGGGTAAAACAATCTTGAACAAACCTCAAGACATTCTCCATCATTCATTCTTCATCGCTTCTATAAGCTAATAACCCATCACACACTCTTCACAGTTTACTAAGATTTTTCACATTCCCGAGGTAGATAGAATCAATCTTCTTCATACGAGATCCTCAAGGAAATACTTCACGCACACAAGGTTGATGTGGCAACATGATCTAATCTTCTTTTCAATGCTAACTCATCACAGGATGTCATCGGTCGAATCACATAGACTTGGAAGGCATCAACTTGAAACCCTGAAGGTGGGACTACCAATCGGTAGTCATATCAAATGAAACCCTGATACAAACTTTGCATATACCAGTTCATTTTTCACCTATAATGGTTCACTTTCTAGTTTACTTACTTCAATATACTGGTTCAAACACTAGCACATTGACATCAATGACAACATACATTATCATCATGTCATCAAACTCTGCTCATATGCCAACAATCTCCTCCTTTGACATTCATGGCAATACACAAAGATATCTCTACATCTTCCATATTATATGTCTTTACCACTGTAGATATCTTCTCTGCTTCACATCTTCTCCCCCTTTGACAATAATGCCAAAGTGGAGGCACAAACTTCCATGTTCCACTATGTTGCTCCCCTTGAGGAGTAGCATCCTTCAACACGTCAATCCTGAAAAGATTTGACAATACAATACCTGATTGATGTGGAGCACATACCTTTAGTTCACCTCTTGAAGGGACAGCACCCCTGATTCACCTCTTAAATAGGTGAATGTAGCCTTCGGTAGAGGCTTGGTGAATATATCTGCTAATTGCTCCTTACTGGAAACATGTTCCAATACAACCTCTTTGTTCTGAACTTTCTCCCTCAAGAAATGATACTTGAGCTCAAAGTACCTGGTTCTAGCATGCAATACAGGAATCTTGGAAATGTTAATTACACTTGTGTTATCACAAAATATACTCACCGGTTCAGATACAGGGACTTTGAAACCACTTAATACATGCTTCATCCAAATTGTCTGAGTGCAGTTCATAAATGCTGCTACATATTCTGCTTTTGCTATGGACTGAGAGATACATCTTTGCTTCTTACTCATCCATGAGACTAGTCTAGCACTGAGAAAGAATGCACCACCAGTTGTGCTCTTCCGGTCATCCACATTACCAGCCCAATCAGCATCGGTAAATACTTTGAGATTGAAATCATTATTGTATGGATACCACAATCCATAATCTATAGTTCCCTTCAGATATCTAAGAATCCACTTAATTGCTACCAAGTGGGATTTTATAGTTCTGATACTAAATGTTTAGTACAGATGTTAGGCTAACAAGATGAGAGGGGGGGGTGAATCATTCTTGCTTAATCATCCATAAAAACAACAAATTCAACCTCGATAACCTATACATCAGTAATATAACAAAAACTGCTAAACATGTAAACTCATAAATAGATAAACATTATAACACTCATAACACCAGATTTAACGTGGAAACCCAAATAGGGAAAAACCACTATGGGATTTCGGACCCACTAAGAAATATACTCTTGTAGAGTATGCTCAGTTAAAAGCAAATCCTATTAAAGATTACATACACATTGCTAGATGTGACCCGGTTAAGGGATTTCCCTTAGATCTTTTAGGATCTTCACCTTGTAGAGATGACATTGTTAAAGGGTTTCAAACACTCAATCTGAATGTCACCTTGCTAGAGGATTTACAAATAAGACTGTTAAGTCCACTCGATTAAGATATTTTCTGTCACTTCACAAAATAACAGTAATAAAAATATGTCTTCAACTTCACATCTAAAATGCTGAAGCAGATTCTTATTTGCTCAATACAATCTCATCATAGGACTCATCTTGTCCTTTTGTTGGGCTCTATACTCTATTATCAAAACAGGTCTTCAAGCTTATGTGCTCGGTGATCACTGTGTTGCATCCCTGTACATACACTTGCCCGCATTCATTGTTTATCAACAATACCTTATTTATAAACAATTTTGCCAACCGCTTAATCTCCTTGATCACATTTCCCATGATCAATCATAGCCATCAGATCTTCAAACTCGACTAGGTTCAATGTATCCTTTGATCTAAAAACATTTTACCTTGCCTCGGAACTTGCATACATTCCTTGGAACTTGTGCTAGGGTATTGCAGTTCAATCTAAGCTATAGATCTTCCTGCCGATCTTCCTTTGCCATAGATCCTTAACAAACTTTATTCACGGCTTACCAATCATTTAATCAACTCCAGCTCATCAGCTTCCTTCATTAAATAATGCTTTTATACATTTAGTGCATTCTGTTATTACTCGGTTGCAACTCAATAAATACTAAACTTCACTCGGTAGACATTTTGCCTTCATTAACTGAATAGCAATAACTATAGGGTTTATCGACTAGGTTCCTTAGGGTTTATCGACTAGGTTCTTTGCTCGGTAACATAGTATAGTATTAAACTTACAATCAATAACATATGTAGGATATCAAAATAATCTAAACATCATGATCTCATCATTGTCTAACTCGGTAATAGTTTCCCATTGAATAACTTATTCCACTCCTTATTTATCACATTCTTTTCTGAGTCTTTTATCGACTTCTTAAAACATACTTCTTAAGATATGGCAACATCATACTGAAATAGAAAATGAATTTCTTGACATCAATGACGAAATAATAATATTAAGATAGTGAACATCCTCAATCAGTTATATCCATAGTCATCAACAACCTTCTCAATATCATTATTGAAATGCCAACAATCTGCCTTGTCTGTTATAATGCCAGCAATCTCCCCCTTTGGCATTGATGGCAAAACCAATTGATTTGACCTAATCAGAATGCTAAAATGCTGAAATGCTCTTCTTCTATCATTAGTTTTCTCCCTGGTTCTAGAATGTAGTCTCCTCCTTCAAACTTCTCCCCCATTTGTTAGTCTTCTCCCCCTTTGACAACAATGCCAAAAATGAAAAGAACTAAAGCATAATTTCTTCCACTGAGAAGTGAATTCCTTGCTGTTATGTATCTACTTAGTCTCGATCAGAGCATTTTGTCTTCAATTCTTGTTCTCTGTTATTGTTTCCTGCTCACCTTTAGAAAACTTCCTAAAGTGTGTAAATCAACATCAACTCCTAAAGATATTCTTGTAGAGTTATCGAATTGATTCTTTCACCGAACTTGGTCAGTGAATGGAAGATAGGGGTAGGACTCCTAACTGACTTCTGAGATACTCAAAAGTGTCCCTTGGTAGTGGTTTGGTGAAGATATCTGCTATTTACTCCTTTGTTCTAACATATTCCAACACCACTTTCTTCTCTTGAACTTCTTCTCTAAGATAATGATATTTGATAGAGATGTGCTTTGTCTTAGACTGCATGACTGGATTCTTTGAAATGTTTATGGCACTGGTATTATCATAGAATATGGTTATTGGCTCAGTAACTTGCTCATTTATGCCTTCCAATAGTTATTTGATCCATGCTATATTAGTACAATTCAGTGGTGCAGCAACATATTCAGCTTCTGCTGTTGACTATGAAACACATCCTTGTTTCTTGCTAAGCCAACTCACTAGTCTTTCTCCTAAAAAGAAAGCTCCTCCACTTGTGCTTTTCCTGTCATCAATGTTTCCTACCCAATCAACATCAGTATAAACTTTTAAATCAAATACATTTCCTTTTCTATATACTAAGCCATAATCTTTGGTGCCTTTCAGGTATCTGAAAATTCTTTTGATTGATGTCATGTGTGTTTCCTTGGGATCTGCAGAAAATCTTGCAACTATAACTACTGCATGTGCTATATCTAGCCTGCTGTGTACAACATATTGCAACTTTCCAAACATAGAACGGTAAAGTGTCTCATCAACAGATGCAGTTTCATCATTCTTTGATAGTTTACAGTTGGTAGTCATAGGAGTACTTACTGGTTTTGAATCCTCCATTCTAAATTTCTTTAAGATTTTCTTTATGTACTTGGATTGGGTAATGAAAATCTCATCTTTCATTTGCAGTATCTGTAAACCTATAAAATACTTTATCTCACCGATTAATGACATCTCAAATTCTTTGCTCATTTCATTTTCAAAGTTCTTGCATAGAGAGTCATTTCCATAAAAGATAATATCATCAACAAATATGGCTGAGATCAGTATTCCATTCTCATCATTCTTCATGTATATATTGTTGTTTTCACTTGTTCTTATAAAACCAATTTTGATCAAATATGAATACAATCTCTCATACCATGCTCTAGGTGCTTGTTTCAAACCATATAAAGCTTTGTTCAATTTACATACCTGATCATTATTTTCTCCTTCAACAAATCCTTCAAGTTGTTCAATGAAAACTTCTTCTAAAATACCATTCAAAAATGCAGATTTGACATCCATTTGATATAATTTGAAATTTTTGAAAGCAGCATATGCCAACAAAGTTCTTACTCCTTCAAGTCTTGCCACAGGTGCAAAAGTCTCACCATAATCAATTCCTTCTTCTTGAGCATAACCTTTGCAAACTAATCTTGCCTTATTTCAAATGACCTCACCTTTTTCATTTAGCTTGTTTCTGAAAATCCACTTTGTACTGATTACATTTTTGTCCTTCGGTCTTGGGACTAGTGTCCATGTGTCATTCTTCTTGATTTGATCAATCTCTTATGTCATAGCATTTATCCAATCCTCACTGTTAAATGCCTCTTCACTATTCTCGGTTCAAATTTAGATATCAGACATGTGTTCTGTCTCAGTTTATTCCTTGTCATCACTAGATCATCCTTATCTCCTATAATCTAACTTGATGCATGATGTCTTCTGACATATTTGGCTAATACAGGCTCGGTAGGCTCTGTATGATCTTCTTCATCACTCGGTAACTGGATATTCTCTTCATTTCCTTCAATAGTTTGCTCGATAAGACTTATCGGTTGAACATAGACAAATTCATAAAAATCTTCTCGTTCCTTGGAATTTCCTTCATCATTTCTTTTTGCAAATTCATCAATTTTCACATTTGCACTTTCTACTATTTTGTTAGATGTTTTGATTAGACATTTAAATGCTTTGCTTCTAGAAGAATAACCAAGAAATGTTCCTTCTTCACTTTTCTGGTCAAACTTGCCATTTCTATCATCTTTGTAAACATAGCATTTACTTCCAAAGATTTCAAAATAAATTACATTAGGTTTCTTGTCATACCAGATTTCATATGGTGTCTTCAAAGTTCCTTTCTTCAATTGTACTCAGTTCAAGGTGTAAACTGCTATGCTAATTACTTCTCTCCAAAATGTTTGTGGCACTTTCTTTTCAATCATCAAGGTTCTGGCACAATCCACAATAGATCTGTTTCTTCTTTTAGCTATTCCATTTTTCTATGGGGTTCTCGGTGTAGAGACTTGTCTTTTAATACCATGATCATTGCAGAATAAGTTGAACTCATCAGATGTGAACTCTCCTCCTCTGTCTGATCTAAGACATTTCAGTTGTCTTCCTGTCTCATTTTCAACTCTTGCCTTGTACCATTTAAACATTTGAAAAGCTTCTGATTTTTCTTTTAAGAACATTACTGACATCATCCTTGAGTAATCATCCACAAATAATATGAAATATTTATCTCCATAGTAACTTTGAACTTTCATAGGACCACAAAGATCAGTATGCACAAGATCTAAAATTTCGTTAGAAGTGTAGGACTTACTTGTAAAGCTTGATCTTGTCATCTTTCCCATCTAGCATCCTTGGAAAATAGCATTCTTAGGTTTTTCAAGACTCGGTAGACCTCTTACTCGATGCTTCTTTCTTATTTTGATCAGATTATCAAAATTTACATGACAAAACCTTTTATGCCATAACGAGGTATCATCTATCTTTGCATATAAACACTTATTTCGAGTTACATCAAGGTGAAATGTCTTACCTTTTTTTGTGTCCCAGTAGCAACTAACATTCCTTGTTTGTCATGAACTTTGACAATTCCATTATGAAATTCTATTCAGTAACCTGTGTTGTTTAGCTGTGCTACACTCAACAAATTGTATTTCAAGCCTTCAATCCAATAAACATCATTGCATTTTGCATTGTCAAGAAGTGTTATAGATCCTTTACATTTTACTGGACATGGTGCATCATTACCAAATCTTACATAGCCTCCATCATAGTCTTCTAATATAACAAACTTGTATTTATCGCCTGTCATGTGATGTGAACATCCACTATCGATGATCCAAGAATCATTTTTACTTATATGAGATAGTAGGGCTTTTTCTTCATACCTTTCTTCATCTGATCCATCTTTGATGGCCACATAAACAATTTCCTTTGTATCATTTTCATCTGATTTATCATCATTAGATTCCTCATCAGCTATTAGCATGTTTTCTTATCTCTTCCTCTGAAATATCGATGTCCTCTATAATGATTATCTTTCTGTCTATCATCTCGGTAATCTCTCTTTTCACTAGATTCTATGTCAGGACAGTTAGAAGCCATATGTCCAATCTTATCACAATTGAAACATTTTAAAGGTAGCTTTCCCTTATACTTACCTTTACCTCTTGGTAACCTTCTGGCTAATAGTGCTTCAAACACTTCTTGCTTCCTGATTTCCTCATACGGCTTGTGTACTTTTTCCATATTATTGAAAAATCTCTCATTTGCTCCACTGTGATCTCCTTCAATGTACTTGCTCATTCTATCATTGTAATCATCAGATTCATCAAGATGAAAAGAACTGAAAGCAGATTCTACTTTATTTACTGATGACCCACTATTATCAAAATTACTTAACTCAAAAATATGTAGCTTACCAATAGTAGCATCTAAAGAAACTGGCATATTGGGTACAGACCTTAATTCATTGATTGCAGAGACTCAGATTACATAAGCTGGTAGAAGGGTTCTTAACAACTTACTTGTTATATCCTTTTCTTCAATAGTTCCACCGGCTCATTTGATTTGATTGACAATCTCCTTTAGTCTTGTACTGTACTGGGTTATGTTCTCACCTTCATTCATCCTCATAGATTCAAGTTGTCCTCTTAGACTATCCACTTTTTCTCTTTGAACATGTTCATCTCCACCAAACACAGATATGAGCTTATCCCACATTGCCTTTACATCATTGCAGCCTTCTAGGTCATTAAACTATGAGTCGGTCAATGCAGATGTTATTTCAATCATTGCTTGGATATGTTCTTGCTTTGCCTTTATCTCTTCCATTGTCAATGGATAGGTGCTTGGTGTAATGAAATCATTATCCAAATAATATATAGCATATTCTCCAACTCCTGATAAGTGCAACTTCATCCTTTTCTGCCATGTAGAGAAACTTGACTTGTTCAGCTTCTTTGCATCCCTCTTATACATCTTTGGATCTTTGCCTCAAGTACCTTTAAACTTTTTCTTTCAGAGTCCAAAGCTCGGATACCAATTGATAGTTCTGATACTAAATGTTTAGTACAAATCTTAGGCTAACAAGATGATAGGGGGGGGTGAATCATTCTTGCTTAATCATCCATAAAAACAATATATTCAACCTTGGTAACCTATACATCAGTAATATAACCAAAACTGCTAAACATGCAAACCCATAAATAGATAAACATCATAACACTCATAACACCATATTTAACATGGAAACCCAAATAGGGAAAAACCACTGTGGGATTTCAGACCCAATAAGAAATATACTCTTCTAAAGTATGCTCAGTTAAAAGCAAATCCTGTTAAAGATTACATACACATTGCCAGATGTGACCCGGTTAAGGGATTTCCCTTAGATCTGTTAGGATCTTCACCTTGTTAGAGATGACCTTGTTAAACGGTTTCAAACACTCAATCTGAATGTCACCTTGCTAGAGGATTTACATATAAGACTGTTAAGTCCACTCGGTTAAGAGATTTTCTATCACTTGACAAAATAATAGTAATAAAAATATGTCTATAACTTCACATATAAAATGATGAAGAAGATTCTTTTTTTCTCAATACAATCTCATCATAGGACTCATCTTGTCCTTTCATGGGCTCTATACTCTATTATCAAAATAGGTCTTCAAGCTTCTGTGCTCGGTGATCACTGTGTTGCATCCCTGTGCATACACTTGCCTGCATTCATTGTTTATCAACAATACCTTATTTATAAATAATTTTGCCAACCACTCAATCTCCTTGATCACATTTCCCATGATCAATCATAGCCATCAGATCTTCAAACTCAACTAGGTTCAATGTATCCTTTGATCTGAAAATGTTTTACCCTGCCTCAAAACTTGCATACATTCCTTAGAACTTGTGCTAGGGTATTGCGGTTCAATCTGAGTTGTAGATCTTCCTGCCGATCTTCCTTTGCCATAGATCCTTAACAAACTTTATTCATGACTTACCAATCATTTAATGAACTCCATCTCATCAGCTTCCTTCATTAAATAATGCTTTTATACATTCAATGCATTCTATTATTACTCAATTGAAACTCGGTAAATACTAAACTTCACTCGGTAGACATCCTGCCTTCATTAACCGAATACTGATAACTATAGGGTTTACCGACTAGGTTCTTTGCTCGGTAACATAGTATAGTATTAACCTTACAATCAATAACATATGTAGGATATCAAAATAATCTAAACATCATGATCTCATCATTGTCTAACTCGGTAATAGTTTCCCATTGAATAACTTATTCCACCCCTTATTTATCACATTCTTTTCTGAGTCTTTTACCAACGTCTTAAAACATACTTCTTAAGATATGGCAACATCATACTGAAATAGAAAATCAATTTCTTGACATCAATGACAAAATAATAATATTAAGATAGTGAACATCCTTAATCAGTTATATCCATAGTCATCAACAACCTTCTCAATATCCTTATTGAAATGCCAATAGGATTCTCTTGGACTTTTTTGGAAATGTGCAGCAATGCCCACTGTAGGTGCTATGTCTGGTCTATTATGTACTACATAGTGCAACTTACCAATCATTGATCAGTATTCATTCTCATTCACCAATGCTGAGTCATCTTCTTTTGACAATTTACAACCGGTCATCATCAGTGTACCAACTAGTTTGTTGTCTTCCATGCCAAAGGTCTTCAACACCTCTTTGACATACTTGGGTTGAGTGATAAAGATACCATCTTTCATTTGTTGAATCTGTAGTCTAATGAAGAACTTAATCTCTCCAATTAGTGACATCTCTAATTCGTTCTTCATCTCATCTACAAACACATGGCTTATCTTGTCATCTCCACCAAAAATTATGTCATCAACAAACACTTCATAGATCAGAATCTGATCTCCTTTTGACTTCAGATAGATATTGCTATGTTCACTTGCTCTTTCAAATCCAATCTTCACAAGATGGGAGTGAAAACATTCATACCATGCTCTAGGTGCTTGCTTCAATCCATACAAGGCTTTATGTATCCTACACACCATATCATTGTCTTCTGATAGGGCAAACCCATTTGGTTGCTCAATATACACTTCCTCTTCAAGTATTCCATTTAGGAATGCAGATTTTACATCCATCTGATACACTTTGAATCCCTTGAAGGCTGCATATGCAAGAAGCATTCAAAATCCTTCCAATCTAGCTACTGGAGAAAAGGTTTCTCCATAGTCTTCTCCTTCTTCTTGAGCATATCCCTTACATACCAATCTTGCTTTGTTTCTTACCACTGTGCCATCTTCATTCAGCTTGTTTCTAAAAACCCATTTGGTGCCAATAACATTTTTGTGCTCAAGTCTGGGTACCAAAGACCATGTACCATTCTTTTCTATTTGGTCAAGTTCCTCTTCCATATCCTTAATCCAGTCTTCATCTTTGTGTGCCTCTTTGAATGTTTTGGGCTCAAATTCAGAAATCATGCAAGAATTCTCTCTAACCTTTCTTCTTGTAAGTATTCTTGCATCCTTATCCCCTATGATCTACTTTGGATCATGATGTAGTTTTACATACCTAGGAATGATCTTAGTTGATTCCTCTTTCTTTTCCTCTTCATCCTCATCTTCATCTTCATCTACATCAGCATCTACTCATGTAGGAACACTGTTACTTGTACTTGGATGTTTTGCAACTAGTTCCCAAAAGGTTACATATGGTTCATCTATCGCTCGCTCACTGTCAGTTTCCTCAGGTTTCTCAATGGTTTCATCAACTCTAACATTGATACTTTCAACAATTCTTTGAGTCCTATTGTTAAAACACTTGAGAGCTTTTCTCTTGGTGGAATACCCTAGGAATATTCCCTCTTCACATTTTGCATCAAACTTGCTTTGGTGTTTACTTCTCTTAATTTAACATTTGCTACCAAATACTCTAAAGTAGCTTACTACTGGAGCCTTACCGATCCAATACTCATAAGGATTTTTATCCTTACCTTTCTTGATGAGTACCCAGTTCATAGTGTAGACTGCAGTGCTCACCTCTTCTCTCCAAAAAGTGTGAGCAACCTTCCCTTGAATTAGCATTGTTCTGGCTGCTTCAACTATAGTCTGGTTGTTCCTTTCTACTAGGCCATTCTACTATGGAGTTTGAGGGGAAGACAGTTGCCTCTTGATGTCATTCTCTTCACAATAGTTATTGAATTTACTAGAAGTGAACTCACCTCCTTGATCAGTTCTAAGTCATTTGATCCTCTTACCACTTTCCTTTTCAACTAGTGTTTAGAAGGCCTTAAACTTTCCAAAAGCTTTAGACTTGTCTTTCAAGAATGTGACCCACATCATTCTAGAGAAATCATCAGTAAGAATCATAAAGTACCTATCTCCCTGAATACTCCTAGTTTTCATAGGACCACACAAATCAGTGTGTATAAGATCAAGTAAATTATTTGCTATGAAAGATTTACCTTTGAAGGTTGAGGAAGACATTTTCCCCAATTGACATTCTCTACACAAAGGATTCTTTGGTTTGTTCAGCACAGGAAATCCTCTAACTACCTTTATCTTACTGGCCTTCACAATATTATCAAAATTTACATGGTAGAGTCTCCTATGCCATATCCAACTATCATCAAACTTAGCCATTAGACATTGACTGATATTTGTATTTAACTGAAATAAGTTACCTCTGGTCTGCATACCGGTGGCCATTAGTTCACCACTCTTTCCTTTTATTTTGCACACTCCATCTTTGAATTCCAGAGTGATTCCTTTATCATTCAGCCGCACTCAAAAGGTTATGCCTTAGACCTTCTACCTAATACACATTATCAGCACTACTTTTTCCATTTAGAGAGATGGACCCCTTGCCTTTTACCATACATGGTGCATCATTACCAAATCAGACTACACTTCCATCATACTCTTCCAAAGATAGAAACTTCTTCCGATCACCAGTCATGTGGTGAGAACATCCACTATCAATTATCCACTCATTAGAATTATCAAAGCAGGAGACAAGAGCCTTCTTGTTTGGCACATATTCCTTAATGGATACAAACACTATGTCTTCACTTTCTTCATCTTCTGATTCATCATCAGTGACACCTTCATCAACTGCAACAAAACAGTTTCTCCTATTTCCTCCTTTGAACTTTTTGAACTTCTCCAGTTTGTCCTTATTATCACTATTAGGACAGTTGATAGCAATGTGTCCTATCTTATTGCAACAAAAACACTTCGAAGGGAGCTTGCCTCTATATTTTCCAATTCCCTTAGGAAATCTATTGGCAAGAAGAGCTTCAAACTCCATCAGGATCAACTCATCATCGATATCCCTGCTTTGTCTAGGTTCACAGCTAGTACCAACCTCTTTTCCCTTTCTAGATAGTGCAACAGATGCTTCAAAGGCTGATTTGGTCTTCTGAACACTACCATCATAACTGTTTAGCTCATATGTGGTCAACTTAGCAATGATGGAGTCAAGGGATACCTTTGTCTTATCAATAGATCTCAACTCCTGAATAGCGGCAAACCTTATTGTATAGACCGATAACAAGGATCTCAAAACTTTACTAACAATGGTGGAATCATCTATTGTGCCTTCTGCTTTCTTGATGTCTCCAACAATAGTTTTAATCCTAATGCCATACTACTAAATGGTTTCACCTTCAACCATCCTCATATCCTCAAATTTACCTCTAAGGCATTCTTCCTTAGCCTGCTTTACATGCTCGTCACCACAATAGATGTTTTCCAGAGTATCCCATACATCTTTGGGATTGTCTTTATCTTGAACATCTATAAACTCAATATCAAATAGACTGCTGATAAGAGCTTCCATCACTTGCCCATTCTCCTGAATTTCTCTTCTTTGATCATCGATAAGAGTACCGGTAGGGACAACATAAGTATTCTCAACATGGTTCCAGTGTTGAGCACCCATGCTTTTATTGTATATCTTCATTCTGTCCTTCCATATCTTAAAGTTATCTCTGTTGATCTTAGCACCTTCCCTCTTCATCATTAGAATAGGATCTTTTCCTCAAGCGGTTAAGCTTATAGCATAGAGGACCTAGAGGATGATCTAATACTAATTGATGAATAATGATCAACAGTAAATGCCCAACAGATACTAAGAGGGGGAGTGAATCAGTATAGAAAAAAACTTCTTAAACAACTTAAACTACAAAGACTGCACTAACTGGTAAACAACCTCACCACTCTAAACCAAGGCAATACCGGTAGAACACAGTGACTGTGAAAGTTATAAACCGGTAACACTTAGATCTTCTTTAAAACGTAACATCTCATCTCAACTTCACCAACATGCTTAGGCAAGTAATACATCAGAAATACAATGACCAATAGATCAACTTGCATTACTACTTAACAAAAAATACTAAAACATCACATGAAAAAGCATCACACATAACACACTTATTTTTCACGTGGAAACCCAACTGGGAAAAACCACGGTGGGGATGAATACCCACAAGTTGTTCTTGAACTCTTTTGGAGTTCACTCTGCTAGGAGCGTAGTCTGGTTAAAGACTTTACAACAGGTTCTAGTAGGAACCAATCCTACTAGGGATCACCTAGTTAAGGGATGGGTAAATACTCAATTAGAGGTTAAAACCCTATTAAAGGTTACCTTGTAAGAGGATTTGAAAAACTCAATGATTTTGCATCACCCTATTAAAGGATTTACAAAAATCCTGTTAAAGCTACTCGGTAAAGGGATTTTTCATCTGCTGAAATGGTTAGAAGTCAACTAGTAATATACTGATCTGATAATAACACTTAATGCCAAGGCAGATCCGCTTCAGTTTCTTTACATTTGTAATCACACTCTGCAAATATCTTCTTACTTCTTCAGTCTAGCAAGAAATCAGCTCACATACATTTATTTGCCAACAACTTCAAAATGAAAACCATCATCGACCTTATAGACAACAATTAGGTCAGTGGCCAAAACCTAAAACCCTAAGCATCTAGGCTAACAATATAGTCGGACCAATCCTTACCATTTAATCACATTACATAGGGTAAAACAATCTTGAACAAATCTCAAGACATTCTCCATCGTCCATACTTCACCACTTCTAGAAGCTGATAACCCATCACGTGCTCTCCACCATTTACTAAGATTTTTGCACATTCCCAAGGTAGATAGAATCAATCTTATTCATACAAGATCCTTAAGGAAATCCTTCATGTGCACAAGGCTAATGTGGCAACATGATCTAATCTTCATTTCAATGCTAACTCATCACAGGATGTCATCGATCGAATCACATAGACTTGGAATGCATCAACCAAAAACCCTGAAGCTAGGACTACCAACCGATAGTCATATCAAGTGAAACCTTGATACAAACTTTGCATATACCAGTTCATACCTCATCATACCGGTTCACTTTTTGCATATACTAGTTCACACCGTCATACCGGTTCACTTTCTAGTTTACTTACTTCAATATACCGGTTCACACATCATCATATTGACATCAATGAAAACATACATTATCATCATGCCATCAACTCTTCTCATATGCCAACAAAATGTTGATCCCGTCACACCGGCATCATCTAAAAATTCCATAGTGACTAAAGAAAAATAGCAAGTAAAACCATCCCAGTATTTAAGATTGAACCACCCTGAAGATAAGATAATTGGAAACAAGTATCAAGGTGCTATGACTAGAGGAAGAATGGAAAATGAAGAGGTATGTCTTATTTCTCAAATTGAACTAGCATTAGTTAATGAGGCATGTGAAGATAAACATTGGATTAAAACTATGGAAGATGAATTGGAACAAATTGAAAAGAATAACACGTGGACAGTAGTTCCCCGACCTAAAGATAAAAATGTAATTGGAACTAACTGGGTATTCAGAAATAAACTTAATGAAGATGGCAAGGTAATCAGAAACAAAGCAAGACTAGTGAGTAAGGGATATTCACAAAAAGAAGGACTTGATTATAATGAAACCTTTGCACTGGTAGCTAGAATTGAGGTAGTCAGATTATTCTTGGCTTTTGCAGCACACAAGAACTATAAAGTATATAAAATAGATGTTAAATGTGCATTTTTGAATGGTGATCTTGAAGAGGAAGTTTATATTAAACAACCTTATGGATTTTCATTGAAAAATGACAAAGATATGGTTTGCAAGTTAAGGAAAGCTTTGTATGGACTAAAGCAAGCTCCTAGAGCTTGGTATGCTAGATTGGAAAAATATCTTTTGAAGATTAGTGACACTAAAGGTAATGCTGACAACAATCTATACTACAAAGTGACTAATGATGACATCTTGGTTATAGAAGTTTTTGTTGATGATATAATCTTTGGAGGAGAAGATGGATTATACAAAGACTTTTCTAATAAGATGCAGGAAGAATTTGAAATGTCTATGATTGGGGAGATAAAATTCTTTGTAGGATTATAGATTTCACAGACTGATAAAGGTATATTCTTATGTCAATCTAAGAACTTGAAGGAATTACTAAAGAAATTTGGAATCAAAAACTCTAAACTGGTAAGCACACCTATGACTACAATTGATAGATGAATGAGCACCTGTTAATCCGACTAGGTACAAGTCTATGACAGGAGGTTTACTATATTTGACACAAACAAGACCAGATATTATAAATGCAGTATGTATTGTTTCAAGATTTCAGAATAATCCTAAAGAAAATCATGAATCAGCAGTGAAAATGATTTTCTGGTACCTACAAGGCCCTACAAATCTTGGCTTATGGTATCCTAGAGATAAAAACTTTGATTTATGTGCATACACAAATGCAAATTGGGCAGGAGATGTAGATGACAGAAAAAGTACCACTGGTGGAGCATTTTTCTTGGTAGCAGATTAATTTCTTGGTTGAATAAGAAATAAAGTTGCATATCTTTATCAACAATAGAATCTGAATATGTTGCAGCAACAACTAATTTCACACAAGTATTATCGATTAAACAAAAGTTAAAGGACATGAAGGTAAAATGCAAGGAACCTATAACAATTTACTGTGATAATTTGGCAGCAATTGATATGTCTAAGAATTTGGTACTTCACTCAAAAACTAAACATGTTTCTATCAAATTCAATTTTCTGAAAGAGAATGTTGAAGCAAAAGAAGTGAAGTTGGTTTATGTGAATACTAAAGAGAAAATTGCATATAATTTTACTAAGCCTTTGCCTAAGGAAACTTTTGAATATCTCAGAGAGCATGTTGGGGTTATACCCCCATAGGTAGAGACTTAGACAGTTGATGATTGTCATCAACTGATCGAATAAATAGAGAAATCTTTTATTCCAGCTTTGATGAGGAGAGCTACTTCTCAGGGGGAGTAGTTAGTATTTTGTAATAAGTTGTTATTTTGTATTGCTTTGGCATTTGATGTCAAAGGGAGAGAGATTGTTATGGAAAACACATTAGCTTTGGGGGAGGGATTATCCTTGGGGGAGAGATTGTTACTCTCTGTATTTGTATTTTGATCTCTTGGTTAATGGTCTCTTTGGGAGATTGTTTGTTTTTACTTTTTGGCATTTTTGTTTTGGCACTTTGATGGTTTTTCCATCTTGTGTTGCCATCAATGGAAAAGGAGGGGATTGTTGGTATTTTGGATGTGTTGCACTGGTTTTGTCATTGATGTCAACACTTGTCAAACTTATCAACACTTGGAGATACTTGATTATGTTCACCAACATGTTCAGTGACTTTTGCATAGTCACTAGTATCTGGTTTACCAGTAGGTTATATTGTTCACCGACAGGTTATATTATTCACTGACACTTGGAATGACTTGGAGATTACTTGGTTATGTCGAAGACATTGTGTGGACACTTTTTTTGGTGATTTTTTCATTGGTCTATTCGGGTTTTCATATTTGTTGTTACCAACAAATAGGTCCAGGTTATGCACCAACAAGCATATCTATTCCAGATCAGCACTGCACATTATGAAGATGATTTATTATTATTATAAATGCATTGAGCTAACATGATGCATCGGATATTGATTCATTTGTAATTTAATTTATTGTAATATCCTTAGTGAGCCAACCTACTCATTTGGTCTTAGGCTATGGTATAAATGTAAGATCTCATTTGTGAGATTGATATAGGATTGGGAAAATAATTGTAATAAGTTATATGCAAATATTAGCAGAGCTATACATGCAGACATCATTCAAGATTGAAGGAAGGTTTGAAGAAGGAAAATTAGAGCTAAACCAGTACTGAATCCAACATATGAAGATGCTATTTTGAGCAGTACATTATCATTGGATTTAACCATCCAATTGTAGTCAATGTGACTCCTATTTTGTGATTGAGTAGTGAGCTCTAGGCAATTGGCCTTTCTGCATGTGCAGACTCCATATTGTACACACATACTATCTACAGTAGTATCATCGGATTGTGGGTAAGGTTTCCCACCATGGTTTTTCCCCTTACAGGGTTTCCACGTACAAATATCTATTTTATGTGTTGTGAATGTTATTGTCTTTCTATTTCATGCATTAATCTTTATCGGTACTACAATTAACTAATAAAACTGTCTACTAGCATAAAGTTTGGTTTACCGGTATTAAGCATTAAGTTTTCTTAAGTTTGTTTTTGTTGGAATTTATTGGACAACTGAATTACCCCCCCCCCCCCCCCCTCTCAGTTGTCTCTGAGACCTAACAGAGAGTTCTAATCATCTTACTAACATTAGTATCTTCTTTAATTTTACCTCTAGCACTCTTTATACCACATACAACTTCCTTAATCCTATGTCAATATTGTGCTATGTTCTCACCATCAACCATTTTTATATCATCAAATTTCCCTCTTAAACTTTCTTCCTTTTCCCATTGTACATGTTCATCACATCCATAAATTAGTTTTAATTTGTCCCATACTTCATTTGCAGTCTCTAATCCATGAACATCAATATATTCTGAGTTAGAAAAAGTACTTACAATTGCTTCCAGGGCCTGAAAGTTTTATTGTTGTTCTTTAAGTTCATCTGGTGTCAAGGGGTTGGTAGTAGGAGAAACATACTTGGTTACCACATTATTCAAATACTAAGGACCCATTCCTTTAAGGTAGATCTTCATCCGATCACTCCATCTCTGGTAGTTTTCCTTGGTAAACTTAGGACCCTCCTTCTTCATCATCTTGCTTTAGGATCTTTCCCTCAAGTTGTTAATCTTTTTGCACATAGAGGACCAATGCTCTGATACCAATTGTTAATCTTAGAGGATACGATTAATACTGAGAGGGCGGTGAATCAGTATTAACACCACTTGAAAAATTGAAACTTAAACTTATCAAACATTCACTAAATTAAACATAAACCAACAATAAAGTCATTCACTAGTACTAGTATCTTCTTATATTCACCTACTAAACTAGTATATCAATGTTCATTAACCATGCATAACTGAAAGTAAATCATCACATCACATCAAAACATTCACCATATGAACACCATGTTTTTCACGTGGAAACCCAAATAGGAAAAAACCATTATGGGAATTGGTGGCCAAAATAATTATACACTCTTTTGGAATGCACCCTATTAGGATCCCAACCTGGTTAGGAGAAGACCCAGTTAGGAGTCACCTGGTTAAGGGATTTAGATGATGAGTCTTGTTAGGAGCTTTGACCTATTAGGATCAACCTTGCAAGAAGATTTGAACTCAGATGTTGAGTCACCCTGTTAGGGGATTTACAATGTAAGGTTTGTTAGGACCTACCTAATTAAGGGATTTTGTCTGGTGCAACTATTAAGGAATAATAGTGAATGATCAGGGTATAGCACTCAACTATTTGCTTGATCAAATCCAATTATGCTCCAAATCTGCAACACTTTGGTAGATCTCTCATACTTTGGTTTGGCTTCACACTCTTCTAAGAAGGTGCCGACACAACAAACATCATCTATACTGACATAAATAACTTTTACAACTAAGTCAACAACTAAAACACTAGATACATCAAGGTTTTGCATACATATCATCAAGGATCATATTAGATTATCATACAAATTATTACAAAATTTTCAGGAGAATATCAACTGTTAAATGATTGTCACTCATCACAATAACTCAATCTGATATAAATTCAAACCCTTAGAACACTCTTCTAAGAATTTCATTGTTTCCCAAGAGATTCTATCTCCAAACGTGCCAAAACAACAATTCAATTTTCCACACGGTTTGTGCAATGCCACTTCCAATATTTGAACTTGATGTAGATCACTGCCAAACCAAAAATCATTACTGGTTGAAAGAATTATTTACTGGTCCTTAAACCCTTCTTAAACCCTAGCAAAAACTCAACATAAATCATAAACATGACTTCCAATTGCCAAAACATAATGTGGTTCCAGTAAGATACATATTACATTGATACAAACTCATATTCTAGACCATAACATCTCAATCATTACCAAATGCCAAATCCAATCAAAACATTTTCTTGTTTACCTGTTAAGGTCCTAATTCCCAATTTCAAGTTTCATTGTCGGTAAGCTCTTTCTAGTAGACCATAAAGGCTTAGATGACAAAATACAATACAATTAAACATCAATTGTCATGAAAAAAATCAGTTACCATCAATGAAAACATAAATTACTGATCAAAGTCATCCAATCATGAAATCTCAATCTCTTCATCGCAATGTCATCACCAACAATCCTTTACCGATTCATTCATCATTCTCCATCTACATCAGTTATGCCAATCATGCCAACATAAAAAGAGTGTAAAAATTTAGGAAACAATGATAAATCAGTAATATAGCCAAAAGAAAATTTAATTTATTATGTAGGTTTCGAAATTCATATAAAAAAATATTTGAAATAAATTTGTATTTTATGATACACATTCTAAAATAATATATATACAGTTTTAGAAAAAATAGCATGTTAATGAATACTGTCCTATATTTTTTTAGCATGTCATATATGGTCTAAAACTTTAAAAATGGCATGTAGACCGTCAAATTACAAGAATGCTATGATCTATAAAGGATTTCTTTCTTTAATATTAAAAAGTAATTAACAATATTGAAGATGTTTGGAATGTTTGTTTGTTGCCTGTACATTCAATTCTCAATCTCATGATGTTTCTATTAATTAATTACTTAAAATAAATTAAGATTGTATCAAAAATATCTTTCCATGTTTATAAAATTTAATAGTTACAAAATTATTCTCTTTAAATATATATTTGTGATATTTATATTGTATCCCCAATTCCATGTTGTTTCTATAGTTTAATTACTTAAAATAAATTAAAACTATGTTAACAATATCTTTCCATATTTATAAATAAATATCTAATTGTTGCATTTATATTATATTCGCCATTTCATGATGTTTCTATAATTCAATTACTTTAGATTATATCAAAAATATATTTCTATACTTACAAATATAATAATAAATTATTATTTAAGAAAAACCATAGAAGATTTTTTTTTCTAATATATAAAATCTTTTATGAATAAATTATAGAAGTTATATAAAAAAATGTTTAATGAGAATCAATAATTTTCCATATTTAAAATAGATTAAATAAATATTTATCATGTTTATATATATGAAAGAGAATTTTATATGTAATTCATAGCATATTATATCATAATTAAATAAAATAATTATAAATTAATTAAATCTATTATAAAGTTATAATATTAATATGGTAACAGAATTTTAAAATATAATAATATAATTATAATATAATACATTTTTAGTAATATAATTAAATTATATTAAAAATATATTTTAATATTTAAATCAATAGTAAATTAAATTTTCAGAAGCTTAATACTAAACCAAAATAACAATTACTCGATTAAATCATATTCAAACCTAACACAATTTAATGTTGACCTTAAACCAAATTGAATCCTAAACTGAATTAGACCTTAATCTTATAACTATTTCTCTTTTACTCCATATCTCTCAAATTCTCTTTCATACACTTTATCTCTCCTTCTCAATCTCTTTATCTCTCTCATTCATCTCTCTATCTCTTTCCCTATCCTTCTTGTCTCTCCATATTTCCATCTCCCCCTCCCTCTTGTTATCTCTCTCCTCTCTATCTCTCATATCTTTGTCCCTTGCTCACTCACTATACATCCTCTCTCTCTCTCTCTCTCTCTCTCTCTCTCTCTCTCTCTCTCTCTCTCTCTCTCTATATATATATATATATATATATATATATATATATATATATATATATATATATATATATATATATATATATATATATAATCCTCTCTATTTATCTCTACCTCTACCTCTCTCTATATCTTTATGTATTTGTCTCTCTCTTCATCTCTTGCTCTGTCTATATCTCTTTATATTTGTTCCTCTCTCTCTTTCCACTTCTCTTCCTATTGTAGACACACCATGAACCTAATATAATCGAATCTGATTATCTTTTTTATTCATAAATTTTGTTTCAATTTTGTTTGGATACATTTAAATGAATGCATAAATGATCTGAATAAATTACTTCTTCATCGATACCTTTGTTGCATAAACAATGTCATTTACTAAATGACCTACTAACTGAACTAATGAGATAAACAAATATATGAAAAAATAGACCAAAGGTTTGTTAAATTAACATTCCACCCCTATTTAAATAATAAAACATTTTATTAAACAATAATTTACACAGGTCAATTAGATGGCCCCATAACTAATTGTTACAAATTGTTGAAAACACGACATGCAATCTACATTGGCTTCCAAATTTATTCTCAAACTCTTTGCGGGATGATAGGGAGAGAAAGTCTCCTTGCTTCCTTGCTAACCCGTAGGTCATTCTACATGTTCCTCTTCAAGTTGCAGGGTGGTGAGGAAACCAAAGTTTCCTTCAATACCCCCCTAGCCCATGACACTTTTTGTTGGCATAACTGATGATGATGATGATGATGATGATGATGATGGTGTACCTATATAAGGAATTTTAGTGATGATATAGTTGATATGATGAGGAAAATGATGGCATGGTGATGAATGACCAATATAGTTGATATGTTGATTGGTGACTTGATGATCATTTATTTGTGTTGTCATTGATGGCAACTATGGCAACCTTGTAAACATTGTTCTATCATGTTTACTCATGTTTACTTTGTCATATAAGTCATCTATATTGACCAGTAAGCTATGGAATGTATTTGACAGTCAAACTGTTAACCGGTAAGCTGAAACAGTGAAGGAGATGTTTGTGGTTGAGATCTATGTTGATTCAGGTATTGCAGTTTGAAATAAGTGTTTGTGACATTGTAATGAGTATATGACCAGAACTGCATCATGTTTTGATAACTGGAAGATATGTTTGTAATTGATTGTTGTATATTCAATAGGGTTTTAGTAGGGTTTAAGAACCGGTACCTAAATCTCTTGACCATTGATGCTTTATGGTTTTGCGGTGTATATCATCATGTTGGTAATTGGTGATGACATGGCTGAATCCGTGTGAAGTGATAAGATGTTGTTTTGGCACATATAAGGAGCAAATTTATTGGGAATGAGAGAAGTACTTAGCAGAGTGTGATAAGGGTTTAACTGCTTAGCAGGTTGATGGGAGGTGATGATTCATGGTCATTTAATGGCTCTAATTGTCTTGTAAATTGTTGTAATGATGTGCATAATGATTTGTAAAGATTTGTGATGATCTATGGTTTTGCAACCAATAAAGTTTTAAAGTCTATTTAAGTCAAATTTTGTGATGTTCTATTGTGTCGTTGATCAGATAAGTGTGTGTGTGTGTGTCAAACTAGATTGCGATGTTTGCATGAGAGAAGTAGGTTGGAGCTAAAAAAGATCTTTACAAACAAGCAGAGAGATCTATTTCCAGATCATTTATCTATTGTTCCCTAACAGTTGCAGTAGACTTAAAATCCCTTAACGGGGTAGGTCCTAACAAGCCTGATTATATAAATCCCTTCACCGGGTGACTCATTAATTTGGGTTTAAATCCTTAAGAAAGGTTACTCCTAATAGAGTAAAGCTCCTAATAGGGCTGAGGTTAAAGACCATAATCGGGAGACTCCTAACAAGGTCTTCTCCTAACTGGACTAGGCTCCTAACAGGGAACATTTTGACTCTTGTTTTTCCCATTGTTTTCCCCACCTGGATTTCCACATGAAAAATCATGTGGGTACTAACTCCCATCGTTGTTTTCCCCATTTGGGTTTCCACATGAAAAATCTTGGTGTTCATGTTGTGGTTGGTTTTATGAGTTATTTATTTGATATCTTTTCTTAATAATGAACACTTATGTTGATACTGGTAATAGTCTGATAAATCTGATTTGAGTAATTTTTTGATAAGCTACCAGTACTAGTTGTGACCTGTTTTATGAAGTATATGCAGATTGGTTGAAGATTTCAAGTTTACTGTTATTAGTAATTCACCCACCCTCTCAGTAATAACCAGATCCTCACAAATAACACTTTTCACATATGCTTCTCAAAGTTGCAAGGTGATAGGGAAGACTAAGTCCCCTTCACCGCTATCTCACGTCACTTTCACATGGTCTTCTCCATATATGTGCAAAACACGAAGAGTAACCAACCAAATTTGGAGCTTTTCGATATCACACAATTTCGTCACACTAAATTTCTCATTGCAGAAAATTGAATGCCATCTGATCAAGATTTCAACTAGTAAGTTTGAGACACCCATTCTCAACAATAAAAAGTGTCTTATTTGAATAATTTTATGGTTAACATATTATTCCCTTAGAGGAGTTTCCACTCTTAGAGAATGTGAATAAACTAATTATGATCCTAGAAGAAGTGATGAATGCCCACATCAAAAATTTGAACAATAGAATCATGGAGTATCTAATTAGGTGTAAAATTCTACGTATTGAATATGCCACATTAAAAAGGCCTATGATTCTCAAGAATACTAACTTGCATTTCTTGAGACAATCAATCTTGGGGAGAGAGGACTGCTCGTGTAAATAATTATTCAACTTGGATATTATTACACCTTACTTAAGTTTACTCAGGAAATGCATTTCATAGTATTTTGGGTATGAGACACTTGGGTGTTTGTGCCACATTTGGATAGTGTGTGTAGGAGAATTTCCACCTTTTGTGGACTTATCTTGTTGTTACATTCCACATTCAGTGGGTGATCCACCTCATGTGGAATATTATATTGTTTCTCCTACCTACCCACACCTATTTCCTACCTACCCTTATTTCTTATTGAGCCACATGTCATGTTTGTGTGCTCAGATATCCATATAGCCTTACCTATTTAAGAAGACTCATATTCATTGTATGTAATGATTGATGATCCAGTTGATCAGTATTTTCATCTTAATAGAATACAATTTTTTTCTATCATGTATTTTGTCTCTCTTATTTGTTCTTTCCATTGCATTTGGATCTTGTAAAATTCTCACATGGTATCAGAGCCATTAGAGTGTCATTAGTTTGTCAATTGAGAGAAATTTGATGCTATTTGAGGTTGTGTATTTTGGAGCTTTCTATTGTAGGTTATTATTGAATCTTGATGGGTCAAATGTGAGGTTACTATTGGATTGAGGAGGTCCAAGAGAGTTAGTTTTTCCTTTTGTTTCATCCAAATCGAACTTCAGAGGCCAAATCTAGAGGCATTTGAAGTTTGAAGCTGCGGCGGAAATTTTCCAAAAAGTATAATTTTGCAGGCAATTTTCAAATAGTGATATCTTACTCATCCGGACTACTTTTTTCGAGAAATTTTTTTTGTTTTGGGGTATAATTTCATGATCTGTATAGTGGTGCAAGAGTGTTCTGATTTTCGGATACAGGTTTTTCAGAAATCATGAAATCCCATTTTTTACAACTTTGGAGGCTTCATTTGGGCTCATAAGGACTCCTTTTCAGGTGCCATTTTTTTGAGAGTGCATAATTTTTTGTCTACTTTCATAATCTACCATTAGTTTGTAGTGATTTTAAGTAGAAATTGTGCTTTCAATATTTGGCCATCATTGGCATATTTGGTACTTGTATTTTGCTTGGATCTCAGTTTAGATCACTAACAGTATTTGTTGAAGTCTCTTATATATCATTTTGAGAAGTTGTAAATTGAAATCAAAAGTCCACTTTGACTTGTTTTGCAAGTGACCCATTGTATATGCACTAGGTATAAAGTGCCAAAATCACCATTTTGGGGGGTTTCTTGATTGAGTATTTTGGGGGCTGTCTTGTGTGATTGTGTCTCTCTCTATCTTGTGTTTTTTCATTTTGGTGCTATGAGTTCTCCTAAATTTGCACTTTTAACTCCTCATAATTATGCATCATGGAAGATTAAGGCATGGAGTAAACTAATGGAAAAAGGGCTCATTCAATATGTAAATGAAACTATAACAACACCACTTGATCCTAAGGCTGATCCTAATGCTCAAATTGAATGGATTACTAAGAATGCTATGGCACTTGGAACTCTTAGAAAGTATGTATCAGATGACCTCATTTTTCACATTGATAAGTGTACAACAATTAAAGAGGCTTGGGATATTTTTAAGAAATTGTATGGTCAAGTTGATGAGATTAAGGGCTATAAGCTTGATAGTGAACTCACAAATTTGGATCCCAAGGATTTTTTATACAATCCAAGATTATGTCACAAAAGAAACCGAGTTAAGAGCAAAGCTAAAGGATTGTGGAATTGACAAAAAGGATGCTCAATCGGTTTATAACTTGTTGGACAAACTTCCTTCAGAGTATGCAGCCTTTGTATCTAGCTTTCACACCCATAGGTTAGCTCAAGGTTCCTCATACACTTCTCCCTCATTTGATTCACTCATGGAGATGTTGATACTTGAGCAATCTAAGTTGACCATGATGGGGATTCTCAAATCTTCAAAGTCACAAGCTCTGGTAGCTAACAAAGGGAATCAAAGTAATCAAGGAAAAGGCAAGAATCAAAAGCAACCTAAGTAAAAACCACAACAAGATGGAGCACAATCTTCCTCTCCACAACAAGGTGATTCACCATTCTCACCTAAGAGGAAATCATATAAGGATAATCTTTTTTGTTGATATTGAAAAAAGTTAGGACATGATGAATATCATTATTATAAGACGGATATTGATGAGTTGAAGAATCTTCTTGAGAAGAATAGAATCAACCTACCTTCTAGAATGTCTATATCAGCTTCTTCTTCCAAGGATAAATGAAAGGATCACCCTTTTGGGACAGATAAAGGAAAGGGACAAGCTCTTTGTGCTACTACAACTCCTGATTCAGGGATATGGCTTCTAGATTCAGGAGCTTCTCATCATATGGCATCTTCGCAGTTTATGTTTTCTACATTTGAGCCTTGCCACATGCCACAAATTTTGATGGGAAATCATACATACATGGATGTGATTGGGAAAGGATCTATTAGCCATTGGGGATAACTCCTTCAATGATGTGTTGTGTGTACCCCTCTTGACAAATAATCTTCTTTCCATCTATCAAATCACACATGGGGAAACTAGGAAAACCGTGGATTTCACACCTGATTCAGTTATCATTAGAGACTTGGAGAGTGGAGCTATCATTGTGACTTGGGTAGTTGATCATGCATCTTGGTTGCAGTCTTTTTCAGGTTTTGGTCCTATTGATGAGGTTGATTCTTCCTATGTTGATGATTTAGTTTTTGAGGAGAACTTTGGGCATTTGAACTTGGAGATTCTCACATGTAACCTCATTCTTGAGCCTTGCATTTCATCTCCTTCTCTTGATATCACACCACCTATTGCACTTGATGATCCAACTAGTGTGACAGTTTTGCCTTCTTATGATTCAGTGCAGTAGGATATTTCATGTCTTCTAGCTTCATTTTATTGGGATGCCTACTTGACAGACATTGCAAGTTTGTTTGTGGAGTCCTACATTGGAGATTTGGGAGACATCATTGATGACATTCCTCTTCTCTTTGATGAAGATGATCCTTCTTTGATTTTTGTGAGGGATCACTCTGACCCTCTTGTGCATTCTCTACATGATCAATCTTTAGAGGTTGACATGATTGTGGATACTTTTGTACAACACTTGGATGAGGTCTCTTTATGTTTTGAGGAGACATATGAGTCTTTGGACATTGTTCTACATTCTTCTCCACTAGATCTTGGAGTGCCTTTTTCAGTAGTGTGGCGTAGTTTACTACCTTTGGAGGGGGTAATTTTCAGCATCAGCATGAGGATGCTAGAGCAATTTTTAGAGGTTCCTTTCATCATGATTATTTGTGCTTCTTCTTACCTTCATGGTTGGGGATACTTTTTGGATACACCTCTGGTTTTGTTTCTTCCTAAGGGGAGGAATGTGGTTCAACATTCATGGAGCAGTTTCTTCATTCCTCATCAAGCTTCTATCATTGGTGCAGATTCCACATTGAGGGGGCACTTCTTAGTCTCTCTTCTTCTTCTCTCATATGGGGGGGACTTTTTTGTCACATGGGGTTTTGTCCTTCACATACTTCTATGAGAGTTCTTTGTATCTAGTTTTCATCTCTCTTTTGGGGGAGGTTTTTTTTCCATTGGGTTTTTCTCTCTTTCCTCATTTTGTGAGAGATTTCATTGCATTGGTTTGCATGCATTTGCATTTGTACATGGGTACCTAAAATGGCCTCATAGTCGGGACTCATCTTGCATTGCTTAGTTGCATTGTAGACTTAAGTGCATTCCCCTAAGTTGCACTTAAGGGGGGGTGTTGGTGTAAATAATTATTCATCTTACATATTATTACACCTTACTTAAGTTTACTCAGGAAATGCATTTCATAGTAGTTTGGGTATGAGACACTTGAGTGTTTTTACGACATTGGGATAGTGTGTGTAGGAGAATTTCCACCTTTTGTGGACTTATCTTGTTGTTACATTCCACATTTAGTGGGTGATCCACTTCATGTGGAATATTATATTGTTTCTCCTACCTACCCACCCCTATTTCCTATCTACCCTTGTTTCTTATTGAGCAACATGTCATGTTTGTGTGTTGAGATATCCATATAGCCTTGCTTATATAAGCATACTCATATTCATTGTATGTAACGCTTGATGATCTAGTTGATCAATATTTTCATCTTGATAGAATACAATTTTTTCTATCATCTATTTTGTCTCTCTTATTTTTTCTTTCCATTACATCTAGATCTTGGCAAAATCTCACAAGGACTTGTCATGTCCCTTTTTCAAAAACCAAATAAAAGGTTGTTCATTCAGAGATTCATTGAGGATAAAGGTTTGGCAATGTTGCTTTACTAATCTCAAAAATATATCAAGTGTTGGGGGTTTGAAGACACCACCTTACACATGCCAAGGATCCATCAATGGTTGAAGATTAGGGTTTCATCTCGACTCATGCTACGGACTATTAAAGCTTAAGGATTGGTTCTGTCTTGTTGCATGCCTTCTTTAACAATAAAATTTTGTAAGGCCTATAAGGTTGACCTTTGATGTAGTATTTAAAACTTAAATTTGGTCCTTGGCATCATTTTATGTCTAGGTTGACTAGTTTAACTTTTATGTGGGAAACCCACAAAACTAGAAATATATTAATTGCAAGTATCCATGTTGTGTTATTGTATCTTTTGGGAACTTTTTGTTCGAGTGATTTTTGTGGATGAAAATTCATAAGAGATTATGATTAGTGGATGGAAAACCATTTATTTCTAGGATCAAAGGATAAAATACTTTGGGTCTTGAGGACATTACTACCTAAGGAGTGCATTGGGGCTTCAAATTTACAATATAGTTTAGTCTTTATGTGAGTGCATCATTTGTTACATCCACTTGTAAGTATTTTTTGTTGTAATGGTATAAAAGTAGGGTTTCCACAATTAGATGTAGTAAAAACCATTAATTATAGGTTTAGGGACCAATATGTTAAGGAGGGATAAACCCAATAGATTAGCCTCAAACCAACAAGGATAGGACTGATAATTCTATCGGATTTACTGGAATTGAACTAACTACTCTCTTTTAGGTTGAATTGTGAAAATGTGAAAATTAGGATAAATGTGTTGAAAGTAAAATAAAATGTTCACATGAATAGTGAGATACAATTTTCAGATCGAGCCACAAACCTGGATCTAAGCAATGTAAGTGTGTTCACATTTTTTTTCAAAAAGGATCTCCTAAAATGTTAGGACCGCTATACCCATCACATTGGTCCACACTTTTATCCATCCAAAGGGGAATCTATTTGTCACTATAAATAAATTGAATTATAAATACTATAGCTTCATACCCATTGCTACACACCCTAGAGAAGGGAAATAGTTTGGGAATAGGGGCTTGCCCTAGGTCAAACCCCAGTTTTGGTTATTAACCATGAAATAAAAATGAAACATATTTGAATTGGAGTAATGTAAATGTTCTCCTTTTAAGGGAGATGTTGAATAATGACTAATATACTAATGATATACCTATTAATGGAGTTTTGTTTGTTTCCACAAAGAATTAGGGTTTCAGACAGTTTTCATAAACATAGAACATGAATGCCAACTCCAATGTTGATTGAATATGAATATGATTGCTGATTGAAGGACTTATTGAATATGATTCTTGGATTTGAATTATATATCAAAATGAAAGGGGTAGACCTCCTTTTATACATGCCCATCAAAAAACAACTTAATTTTTCGACATGAGCCAACACGAGATCTAGGTCCCAACTAAAATGATCTGACCATTAAGGGGCCCAAAAATGGGTCTTGATTGGGAGGACCAAGGTGCTAGGTGCTTTGGTCCCTGAGGACCAACGTGCCAAATTCCTGCTACTAACCAATAAGGAACCAAGAAACAAAAGGTAAATGAAGTGCAAGTTGAAAATAATGAAGATTCTGCATGGTGTGAGTAGAAGTAGGTCTCTAATGAATCCTTGAGACCTAAAAACCAAGTTAAGGGCCCAAATGAGGACAAAATTTTAAGGTAGTATAGTTTAGGATGCTACATTTATCCCCCACTTTAGTGGGCATATGAGACTAAGCATATTTTCGCTAAAGTACAAAGGCTTACATTGCAAAGCTTTCATCAAGATGTTAAAAAGGCAAGACAAACCAAGCCCCTAGTGGACTTTAGGTATCTTACATCTTCAAAATCAAGGTAAAAGGGACATCATTAGAAATATAAAGAAAGAGAACCGTGAGTACTAGTCTAGTGAGGTTCACTTACCATGAGTCATGAAAAGAAAAATACAAAAATTACAAAGCAAAAGAGTAAGTTTGCAAAGTAACTTGACTAACAAAAGAGTCAAGCATTGAGCAGAGTGTATGCCCCCACATTAAAGTGATTGCATACACCTCAACAAGAGAAATTTATTTAAGGAGTATACATAAATAAAAAATAAAAGAACATTATCACAATGGCATGCCCCCAAGAAGGACAAATCAAAGGATAATGATCATAAAACACAAAACACATAAGGGTTCTACTTAACTCTAGGGTTAGTATTCTCTTATGATAAATAATCTATATTGATATGAAGTATATTTTCATTGAATTGTCCTCATCCCACAAAGAAAGTAGAACCACACTAGAAGAAGGGAACATGTGTCTTTTGAGTCAACATGGGAGAGTCCAAAAGAGATTTCAATGGTTTGCATCATCCTCAAGTAGATAAAATTGGGGATAACAAATAGAAGAAGATTGTGAACAAGAAGGAGGGGAGAGATAATATATGGCATGCATGAATCTAATCAAGAAAATCATTCGCCTCCTAATCTTGATCAATTTTTTTTTGGAAAGGTGGACAAGATGCAAGAGGATAAAATTCAAGCACGGTAGATGGAGCTACCACAAGTTCCAAATAAGGACCATGTTCTAAAGATGGATCACTTTGTTTGTTAATAGGAGCTAGGATTAATGATTGGGAGAATTGTTTAGTTAAATCATTGTCAACATCAACATATTCATATTCATCACTTGAATCAATATTGTTAGCATGAACATCATTTTCATCCATCTCTTCATCAAGATTAATAAAAATTGGATCTTAAATAGGAATAGAATGGGAACCATCATTTTTCTTAAGAATTTTTAATCTTGGGGATTTAGGTTGAAATTCCTTTCTAGGGTAAGGCAAAGGCTAGACAAATGGGATCATATAAATATTTGGACTCTTTGGGGAGGAAATGGGTTAAGAAGCAAGTTCACATGACTTAGCAGGATGTCTCCATCAGTTTTATCTTGCTCAACCATTTCTTTTAGTTTTATCTGAGGGTTGTGAAGGTTTAGGATAAATACACATAGGATTTTTCTCTTCCTCTAAGGAAGGATGAATGGTAGAGGGTCTAATAGGTTGAAAGATAGGACATGTTGGGCACTTTCACTTGTAAGATGAAGGAGGAAGAACCAAATCATACAAAGGAGGAATAGAAGGTGTAGGAAGGAGACCAGGTCCATCATGAGGAGGAGGACTAGGTCTAGGATCTCTAGGCTTACTCGAGGATAATATTATATCATTCTTCCATTTTTTATAAGACTGAAAAATAGAATCACTTCTACATTTAAGAGGTTCAAATTTTTTAGACCAAAAGTAATCAAGGTTAACATCTCCATACGTCACCATGGGTTGGTACATTTTATGATTAATTGTTATTATTTTACCATTAAGAGGTAATTTTAAACACTTATGAATAGGAGAAGGAATCAATTTCATGGAAAATAGCCAACAATGTCCCAACTTCACATGAAATTGATCTGATGTAGGAATGAAAGAAAAAATGGCATCTAACCAGTTAGTACCAACCTCAACAAGAAGAGTAATAGAACGAATAATGGGATAAGAGAAACCATCAAAGATATTAATCACGACATCATATTTATCATATGTTACTTGATGCAATTGTAAAGTATAAAGATATTCTCCAGTTATCACATTCACCATACACACTGGATCAATGAGCACCCCTCGTGAAAGTATATCTTTGATCATCATAGTGATATATAGTGGGTCATCAGGTTCTTCAATAGCCTCACTAGGAGCAAATGTAATGTATAGCTCCTTAGGAGGTTTAGGTTTATCAATAAGATCCACCACATTATTAGACTCAAGACCAACGTCATCGGGAGAAATGCAAGATGTTCACACTCAACCACATTAGTGAAATGGGAAGGTAAAGGATTAGTAAATATTTGGAGGTTTTGATTAGGAGGAACTACATATTTAATTCTCATCATTCACACAATCTACATATATGGTATTATTACCAATAAGGTCTTGAATTCTACTCTTTAAGGAATAACACTTTTTAGTTTTTTATGATCGGGCTAATGATGATATTGGCAAAAAGGTTTAGAATCATGATGAGATGGAAAAGGTTTGGATGTGTCAATTGGTTTGATGGGAGGAAGTTTCAACATATTTTTATTCAACAATTCTATTATAATGCTATGCAAAGATTTAGAAAGGAGTAAACTCTTTATAAAATACTTGGATAAGGAGACACACCCATTGTTGTGGCTACTACTTGGGTATTGTTGTTGTCATTGAACTTGATGAATCCCTTATTTATTTTAGACTTCAAAAAATGTTGTTGGCTACTTTATTCTTATCAATTTGAGTCATTCAAGGAGATTGTTCAAATTGACTCTCTTGAAGCTGATAGTTATGAAGCACTTCATACAACTGTGTAAAGGAAGTAAACTCAAAAATGAGAATCTTCTCCTAATGTCTATCTATAATTTATAAATAAAAATTCTTTGAAAATCATGGTCAAGCATAGGATTAGAAAATTAAGACTATAAATGTTTATATCTACCAGTAAAATCAGTCACTTTTTGTTCAACACCTTGCTTACAATGAATGAAATTAGTCAAAGTGTTCTTAGGACCAATATTATTGTGAAATTTAGGAATGATATAATTAGCCAATTTTTGAAATGATGTAATAGAGTAAGGAGGCAAAGAATAATACCATTGTAAAGCTTTATCTCTAAAGGTTATAATAAACAATTAAGCCAAAAGTCTTTGATCATGAGCAAAATCACTACACAAAGTTCAAAATATTTTCACATGAGTCAAGGGATGACCTTTTCCACTATAAAGCTCCAATTGAGGGACTTCCACATGTTTAAGGGGGACAACATGAACAATACCATTAGATAATGGGATCACTAAATCAAATGTGGGCACATTAAACTTTCATTGGTTCATGGAAGCTATTTGTTGTTGCAAAGATGATACAGTTTGAGCTAGGCTATTAATGGTTACTGTTAAATTCAATGACAGTCCCAAACACACTAAGGGGGGGGGTGAATCAGTGTCTAACCGGTTAGCAAAATATTTAAACTTATTTATAACTTTGCAACCCAAAACAGTGTACCGGTAAACAAGAATTGATGTAGCAAATAGAAATAGCAGAGACAACATAGAAACACACCATAACACAAGATATTTTAATGAGGAAACCCGGTGTGGGAAAAACCTTGGTAGGATTTATGACCCACAATATTTAATCATTGGCCAATGAATAAATACTACTTATAATAGGGGCTTGTACATGCAGGAAGGCCAATAGCCTGGAGTGCACTGCTCAAAAGAGTCTCACTGACTACAAAAATGGATATTTAAATCCAATACAATGTACTGCTCAAAACATCATCTCTAATGCCAAGTTCAGTACTGGTTTAAGCTCATTGATTAACCAAAACCTTTGTTGTCCACTATATCACCTTATACAATAATTTCCTATTACATTCATCCATCGTCATACTACAAAATGACCTATAATATCTCATACATATATGAATCTTTTACAATATACCAAGTTGGCTTACAAAAGATAATTATATTACAATCAATAAAAGTTCATCCCATGTCAGCCTGAATGTCGGTATGCTTTATTGCGGATGTAATCTGAATGCCAGTGTAAGCTCCTGCCGGTGCCGGTGTCTACTGGCGCATGAAGTTTGTGATGTCAGTGTATTTAGAAACATATTGCCGACTAGTTTCCAGTTGGTTGCCATCAATGACAACATCAACTATTCTCATTAGAGTGTAGAATGCCAACAATCTCCCCCTTTGGCATTGATGGCAACACTCATGAGAAAAATCCAAAACTGTTATCCCAAAACTGAAATCTAAAAAGATGTGCTCCCCCTAAGCAAGTGATCTTCTCTATACATGCATTTTTGTCTCCACTACTCCCCCTTTGACATCAATGACAAAGGATGTCATAAATAAAAAGAGTACAAATTTTTACTTTAAGGTCTTTAACAAGTTGGTTACTATCTAAAAAATGTCCACCAAAACTAGATTCAAACTCTGCATAAACTTGTTGTCAGAGAGAATGGTCTCAGATTGTTGGATCATGTCAGTGAGATAGCGCATTTGTTGCTCTAGTGATCGTTCTCCTTGAACTGTTGCCTTAGATAATTCAACCCACTGAGAAATAAGACTGCCAAATTTTGGACCAAGTTTACTTTTGAGTTCCCAGGCTTTTAACCTTATTCTTGCCTTCTCTTTCTCAAGTTTCTCCAACTTCTCTTCAAAAACTGCAATTTCTAGCTCAAAAAATGATATAAGTCCTAATGAACCTATCATGTTATCTGCAATATCATCAATCTCTTTTTGTGTCTTTTGAATTTCCTCGTCACTATCCTCTATCAAACAGTGAAGTTTACATGCTTCTCTATATAGCTCCTTATACTCCAAAATTGTAGAATTGAGTACTAGTAAAATTGTGTCCATTGTGTCCAAGTGATTAGTGTTTATGGTGAAAATGGATAACAATAATAACAAAATTGAAAGGCTGAATGAATTCAACCACCAAACCCTAGCCTAACAACAACAAAGATCCACCATAACATATGAAGATTACCTAAGACAATGCAAATAATTCAAAATCACAAAGATTATACCATCACATGTCCAATAGGGTTTTGATCTCCATTCTTCCTATCTCCATTGATCTTGCTTGATATATTTGCTCTCAGATTTTTATATGCACAAGAGCTCAACAAAGAACGGAATGTGATTGCAAGTAGGATCGTAGTGTAGCCAAGTCCTCCAAAATTGTTGATTAGTCTGAGTGATTAGGGTTTGACAATGAAGAAAGCATCTCCTTAAATAGAAGACACAATAAGAAATGGAGGGTTAAGATTGAGAGGTGTAAAAAGAGAGGTCGGCTAGGATTAGAGGGTAGGTAAAAGAAATACCAAAATAATGAAAGAGGTAGGTAGTGTATGAATTAAGAGATAAATGACATGTGTCATGTGTAGAAAAAGATAATGAATTAATTAAATAAATAAAGATTTATTTAATTAATAGAAGAAGTAGGACAATTAAATAAATAAAATATTTATTTAATTTAGGAAAGGGATAATTTAAATAAATAAATGTATTTATTTAAATGAGAAATAAGGCTAGAAGAGGATAAATGAATTAATTAAATAAATAAAAATTTATTTAATTAATAGAAGAATTAGGCTTAGATAATTAAATAAATAAAATATTTATTTAATTAGACATGACAATTTTTCTTAGATCTATGATTTTGGCATGCCCGGTGGGACATGGATTTTTCTTAGATCTATGTTTTTTTGCAGATTTTTCTAACCCTATATTGCTGTTTTGTAAAACAATTTGAAGAATAACCTTGTGCAGCTAGGGTTTTGGACACAAAATCAAGATCTTGGAGAGATTCGATCATATCTCATAAACGACTCGGAAATTTTCCAAGAAAGTATCAGGAGCTCTCAATCCAAAATTTAGAATTTTTGGAGCACATTTTCATTTTCTATGAATTTTTTATGATTTTTCATAAAAAATTAATTTTGAGAGCAAATGAGAGAATTAGGGTTTTTCTTTATTTTGATCAGATCTCACAAATGGCTTTGAATTTTGACATAATATTTTTTTTGTAGGTCAAGAAAAGTATCAGAAAGATTCAGTAAAAATTTCAGATTTTTTAGATTGATTTTGCATTTTATATGAATTTTTGTATGATTTTTCATAAAAAATTAAGTTTGAGAGAAAATTAGAGAATTTTTCGGATTTTCTTACATTTTTGGAAATGTCTCAGAATTATACACAAGATCTATTCTTTGTGATTTTAAATTTGATGCAAAATCATTCTTCAAAAATCAGATCTTTGAAAATTAGGGTTTTACATTATTTTACTCATATCTCACAAACTGCTTGGATTTATTGAAGGAAATTTTTTGTACAGGTCTGGAAGACCATCAATAATGTTCACTAAAAATTTGAGATTTTTTGGATTGATTTTGTATTCTATATGAATTTTTTATGATTTTTCATAAAAAATTAATTTTTGGAGTAAATTAGCAAATTTTTTGGATTTTCTTACATTTCTGGAAATCTCTTAAAATTTTACAAGTGGTATTTTTTTATGATGAATCAGGTCTTTGAATTGGTCAACAAAACGCATTGTTGAAGGCCCCTATTTCACAAAGTCTTTTGGATCTAAAATTTACCTAACTTGTGTGCTTGCAGGAAGGGGTGATCATTTGAAACAATCCAAACTACTAATAAATCTTTGTTGCAGGTCCTTGGCAAGGGTTTTTGGATTTTTATTGTGTGCCTTATTTTCATAGACTAGCAAACACTTCAATTGGTGCACTAAAATTGAATCATTGTCTTTTGTGTCTTGAGCAATAGGCTCTTTTTGTTTAATCTTTAGAGGGCCTGTCTTCCCATGTGGTCATTAGGACTACTAGTGAGAAGAGAACGACCCAAGTGGTAGTGAGGAAAACCCACCTCATCCAAACCACTATAATCAAATGTATTCATGGTGAAAACTATGAATAACGTGTGCTGATTAGTTCATACCGACACTATGTCTCCCCATAAACCCGTTTGATCAAATTTATTTGATCATTTGTAGGGCGTAACCCCTACTGGCTGGGAGCCTTCTGTATTTACAGAGCTGAAAGTGCCGCATGTATGGCCACACGAGCGGATGCCCTTACTAGCACCTTTTTGTTTTAGAAGCCCAAATCCTTCTAGTTGTTGGGGCAGGAGGTCGGACCTCTGGTAGCGGCCCACACACATACGGTTCTTAGTAGAGATATAAAGTTCACCATGGGGAGTTTTCATGGGGACTGATGCTTGGCTGACCCAAGAAGTGAGTGTCAAGGGTGGAGCCAGTGAGGTCAAGCATCTAAGTATCCGCTCTGAATAGCGTAGCCTAGGGGGTAAAACCCCATGTGGGATCAACAACTATTGTCTTGGCCAGCCATAAGAATTGTGCTTGACTTATGTTAAACATTCAAACAATCAAGACCAAACAGCAAAACATTGTGTCTTTTGTGTCTTCAAGTGTATGCAAAACAATTTTACATCAAACAACACACTTTTCTTGGAGTCATTGTCAGTCTAAACACTTGCAAACATTGAGTCCTCATCAACATTGTGTCCTCTTGTCACGAAAAATAGTCAAACATTCAGATTTGGTCACAACCAAAAACTTCACAAATTGGAAAAATTTCACAGTCCAGCAAACAAAAGAAATCAGTTTCGGAATACTTGAGCTTCCTAGGTTGTTTCTTCAGGTTTCATCTAGCATTCAACCTTTCCTTGGGTCTCACATAGTCCATCATTGCTTCACATCTCATTTTACATTCACAATTGTCTAAACTTGAGTCAAAAGGTCACTTGCTTGTCCTCATCATACTTTGTCAACACACTACATACAACTACACTTTGCTAAGTGGTCCCTCATCAAGGTTTCTTACCTTTGGGTCTCATTTGGTCTTACTTAGGTCTAGGTCAGCTTACCTCATCAAGAGAAATGATCATCTCTTTGGAAGTCACACCTACTCTACTACTTACATACTTGGTCTTACACTTTGGACATTGCAAGTACACCTTAGATTCATTTACACTCCATACAACTCTTGGTCTTCCATACTTTTTCCATTTTTCATCTAGTCTCTCACATCTTGGTCAAATACCTAGTTCATGGTTGAAACACGCCTTCAAAAATCTAGGAGAATAGCTAAAGAAGCTCAAGAATCCACAAACATGAGTTCTTATGAGTATGAAAATGATTTATTCTTCAATCCTGAGCACACTACATTACCAGACATGGATGTTTATAGAAACAATCCAAATGTGCAAAGCACAAACACTATAAACAACAATACTACACACAATGACAATGTGGACAACTCTTCAATACTATCAGCAGACATAGAAGACTCCATAATGAATCCTCATTTCAATAGATTGGTTGAAGAGATAATGAGGAGAGATCGACAGTACTTTTTACACATGATGGCACAAAGTGGAGTTAAAATACCTCATGACTTTGACATGTCTCAACTTATGGAAAGTCGACCCTCACAACAAACTCAATCCAACATGGATCAAAGGAGACCAAATAGTGGAGGAAATA